>NC_134881.1:55621522-55741522 GCF_041734735.1 Babylonia areolata | reverse complement strand
ATAGTTGGACGAGGTAAATTAATTTGTATTGTTGGACGAGGTAAATTAACATATATTGTTGGATGAGGTAAATTAATTTGTATTGTTAGACGAGGTAAATTAATTTGTATTGTTAGACGAGGTAAATTAATTTGTATTGTTAGACGAGGTAAATTAATTTGTATTGTTAGACGAGGTAAGTTAATTTGTAATTTTGGACGAGATAAATTAATTTGTATTGTTAACGAGGTAAATGAATTTGTATTGTTGGACGAGGTAAGTTAATTTGTATTGTTAGACGAGGCAAGTTAATTTGTATAGTTGGACGAGGTAAATGAATTTGTATTGTTGGACGAGGTAAGTTAATTTGTATTGTTGGACGAGGTAAGTTAATTTGTATTGTTGGACGAGGTAAATTAATTTGTATTGTTAGACGAGGTAAATGAATTTGTATTGTTGGACGAGGTAAATTAATTTGTATTGTTAGACGAGGCAAGTTAATTTGTATTGTTAGACGAGGTAAATTAATTTGTATTGTTAACGAGGTAAATGAATTTGTATTGTTGGACGAGGTAAATTAATTTGTATTGTTAGACGAGGTAAATTAATTTGTATTGTTAACGAGGTAAATGAATTTGTATTGTTAGACGAGGTAAATTAATTTGTATTGTTAGACGAGGCAAGTTAATTTGTATTGTTAGACGAGGCAAGTTAATTTGTATTGTTAGACGAGGTAAGTTAATTTGTATTGTTGGACGAGGTAAATTAATTTGTAATGTTGGACGAGGTAAGTTAATTTGTAATGTCGGATGAGGTAGATCAATTTGTAATGTCGGATGAGGTAGATCAATTTGTAATGTCGGATGAGGTAAACTAATTTGTATTGTTTGGTGATATTGATTGATTTGAATTGTTGGGCAGATTCGGTCAATTTGAACAAGCTGTGTATGGCAGGTCACTGGGTGAGATGGGTTCATTCGGACATACTGGGTGAGACACGTTCATAATATAAAAAAAAAAAAAAGTGCGAATGGGATAGGTTGACTTGGATAGTTTGGGTAAGGAAAGTGAATTCAAACAAGTTTGGTGACTAAATGATGACTGGATTAGAAGTGTTTGGTGGAGCAACGACGTAATAGGTTAGTTGAACTGTTCGGTGTGGCAATGAGGAAGTGATTATTTGGAGTGATAGTGAAGCATTATTCACATACTTTTTAGCGTTTCATTTTATTTGATTTACTCTTATTCCGGTCTGTCTTTCGGTCAACTGCAGTTATGTTTCCGAACAAACTCTTTCCATATTTTCTACCGGCAAGCGGACACGATTTTGCCTTTTTGTATTGGTGTCCAATTTTTAATCCAACAACAAAAGCAGCAGCAGCAGCAGCAACAACAACAACAAAAAGATGCCCTTTAGGTTGTTTCCGCTCTCCACGCATGGAATAAAGTGAACAGTAAGTCTGTCAATGTTGGAACATTTGATTCACGTTTTAAAACAACAATCCTCTGATGAGAAAATACATGAGCGGCTGACTGACACAGGGGTATCTCTTGGACCTGTGGACTTCAGCACAGTCCTGCTTTACTGATCCTTCAGTGAGAAACTGTTGTTCAAGAACAAGTGCTGGGTGGACGTACAGTTTGTTTATACAGATTACGATGCTTTCTTTTAAAAAAAAAATCTCTGATATCAGTCGAGACAGCATCATGCTAGAAAAGATGATACCATACTATTACTTGTAGCAATCCTGCTACTACTACTACTACTACTACTACTCCTACTACTATTACAGATGCTGCTGCTGTTGCCGCTACAACTACTACTGTCAGCAGACCCCTATTACTGGCTTCTGTGTGCGCATGTGTATAAAACGAAACTACAAATATCGTCAGCAAACATAAAGGCACACAAAAAGATAGCTTGCAATCCATGTCTTGAAGCACAATCAATCAATAAATTAATCAATAAGTCAATAATTCACTCATTCAGTTAATCAGTCATTCAAAAACAAAAACAAAAATCAATCAAAAGAAAATGGAGATTAAAAAAAAAAAAAATCTCAACCCCCCCTACCCCCAACTCTGTAAAGAAACATTATGGACCTGGAACACTACCTGCTGTTAAAAATAGCTTTTGGAGGCTTGTCCGAGCGCTAGAATATGACACTGGTTCCATCTCCAAACCCCGTCACCCTTTCCCGCTACCGTCACCACGCACGCGCAGGATAATTTCCGGTTGGCGGGAAGCACGTGCAAACAGAGAGGCCTCTGCGGGGTGCTCAGGCAGAAAATTGAAAGCAATGGGACTTTGGGAGGGATTAATTATAGGACACTGGGGTCAAGTCATGAGCTGACTGCTGATCTTGCCTACTGCAGTGTTGGGACAGGAGCAGCTGGGGGATGGGGGTGGGGGTGGGGAGGAGGGGAGGGGGGGGGGGGTTCGTGACGAGCGGTCGTTGTCTGCCCTGTCTTCCTGAGAGTCACCATTCACGTCCATTTGCTGATGATGACTGAGCCCAGGATGTTGGTCCTGGCTGCGGGACGACTGGGCTTCGTGTTAAAAGGTAAGGGTTCAGCCTTCACTAACTGTGAGAAGGGGGGTGGGGGGTTCATGTTATAGGTAAGGGTTCAGCCTTCACTAACTGTGAGAAGGGGGGTGGGGGTTCATGTTATAGGTAAGGGTTCAGCCTTCACTAATTGTGAGAAGAGGGGGGTGGTCATGTTATAGGTAAGGGTTCAGCCTTCACTAACTGTGAGAAGGGGGGGGGGGGTTCATGTTATAGGTAAGGGTTCAGCCTTCACTAACTGAGAAGGGGGGGTTCATGTTATAGGTAAGGGTTCAGCCTTCACTAACTGTGAGAAGGGGGGGGGGGTCATGTTATAGGTAAGGGTTCAGCCTTCACTAACTGTGAGAAGGGGGGTGGGGGGGTTCATGTTATAGGTAAGGGTTCAGCCTTCACTAACTGTGAGAAGGGGGGTTCATGTTATAGGTAAGGGTTCAGCCTTCACTAACTGTGAGAAGGGAGGAGGGGTTCATGTTATAGGAAAGGGTTCAGACTTCTCTTACTGTAAGAAGGGGGTTGAGGGGGAGGGTTCATTTTATAAGTAAGGGTTCAGACTTCGTTTACTGTGGAAATGTGGTTCATGTTAAAGGAGGGGTTCAGGCTTCAATTACTATGTGAAAAAGGTGAATGTTATTGCAAGGGTTCAGCTTGATTAATCAGTCAATGAGCGAATGTATGAATGAATGAATTTATGTATTTGTTTATCTTATTTTGTTTCATTTCATTGTACGTTCCTTCAAGGCCACACTAAGCGCGTTGGGTTACGCCACTGGTTAGCACTGAGGTATGATGTAGCGTATATGGCTTTGTCCGAACGCAGTGACGCCTCCTGGAGTGACTAAACTGAACTGAGCTGAACTTCACAGCACCACCAGCAGTGACATCAGCGACCTGCCCAAGCACCTTCCTCCACCCTTTCCAAGAAACCAGCTGCACAGATTATTATTATTATTATTATTATTATTATTATGAGCATTTATGCCTAATCTTGAAAATAAGCCATAGGCGTTTACAAATAGAACACATATGTAAATATCAAAAGGAAAAAATGAACACAAGACATCAGACATCATTAAAGAAAATTATTCATCCCCCCCCCCAACACACACACACCTACAATATACACACAAGCACACGCGCACGCACTCACACGTCATAGCACACAATCGTAAATAGTACACAATCAGAAATACTACCAACAAATTCTGAAACTATCAAAACTCACTCAGTCACAAATAGTCATTTTAGTTCATACTGGAAAGGGATGAGCTGTTGAGAATTAATTAGGAGGGGAAAAGGTGGGTCTTCAGACTGGATTTGAAAGATTGCAGCGAAGATGAGTGACGGAGAGGCTGAGGAAGTTGATTCCAAAGAAAGGGGGCTTGGTATGAAAAACTGCGTTGGCCATACGTTTTGGTTCGAGCAGGGGGGATCCTAAGCATACGCGTGTCAGAAGAAGAGCGGAGTTGGCGTGAGGGTATGTAAGGATGAATGAGATCAGAAAGATACTGTGGACTAGAAGCCTCAATGGACTTGAAACAAAGAGAGGCGACTTTGTAAATAATTCTTTCTTGTACTGGGAGCCAGTGTAAAGAATAAAGGAGAGGAGAGACGTGATCAAATTTAGAGGAACGAAAGACAAGACGAGCAGCATAGTTCTGGACTTTCTGAAGCCTAGCAATGAGGTAGCTGGGTGAACCAACAAGTAGGGAATTACAATAATTCAGGCGGGACAGCACAAAGACACAGAGGAGAGTTTTGGTTGCATATTCAGTCAAGAGACAAATGGATGCGATTCTGCGGTCCCCGATAATGAGCAGAACACCCCCACCCCCACCCCCCGCCCTTCCTTCATCCCTTCCTCGCTTCCCACTCTAGATTTGAACTGGTGTCCCGGGTGCAATGAAGTTTAGACGGTAACACATTCCTTCTGTTCTCTCTCAGGACAGTGAGTAAGGTGGCAGAGTGGTTAAGATGCTCAGCTGCCAAATACAGAGAGTCGATGAGGGTGTGGGTTCGAATCACGCTCCTGCCCATTCTCCCAAGTTAGACTGGAAAATTAAACTGGAGGGTCTGGTCTTTCGGATGGGACGATAAAGCGAGGTCCCGTGTGCAGCACGCACTCGGCGCACTGAAGAAGAACCCATGGCAACGAGAGTGTCGTCCTCTGGCAAAATGATGTAAAAGGAAATCCACTCTGATAGGCACACAAACATATAAGCATGCACTCAAGGCCTGACAAGCGCTTTGGGTTATGCTGACGTCAGGCATCTGCCTAGCAGATGTAAAGTAGCGTATATGGATATGTTCGAACGCAGTGACGCCTTCCTGAAAAACTGAAACTGAAGCTGAAGCTCAGGGCAGTGATCCAAACTACAAGTTTTGAAATGCCCCCTTATCGCGTCTCATAAGACCATCAAGAAACCGGCCCTTTCACCGCACTGTGAAAATCAGTCCCTTCACCGCACTGTGAAAATCAGTCCCTTCACCACATTATGAATGTAAGAAAAAAACAACAACAAAACAACAACAACAACAACAACACAACAACCCAAAGCAATCCTTTCATCACGCCATTGAAAACAGTCCTTTCACTCCATCATACACGAACAATCCTTTCAAAACACCATAGGAAATGATGATGACGATGGTGGCGATGATGATGATGATGACGACGACAACAACAACAACAATGTTAATAATGATGATAAAGATGATGATGATGATGATGACGACAACAACAACAACAATAACAATGATAACAATAATGATATTACTCATATTGTGCAAACTCCCCTTGTAATGGACTTTAAAGCTCCTCACATGAAAAAAATGCATGTACAATCGTGCACAACAGCATGCAAATGCACAGGAACTCATGCAAGAGGGGGAAAAAGAAAATGATATATCAATATACACAAAGACAACACTCAAATCTACAAATATAAACAATGGCAGCAAAAATAAAAAGCACAAAATATGCCTTATATACGCACGCACGCGCGCTCGCACTCACACGTACAAACATACACACACGCGTGCACGCGGGCTCGCGCACTCGCACTCAGAACACACACACACACACACACACACACACACTCCCGCACACGCATGTGCGTACATGCACGCAGTAAACACCTACCCATAAGCACACATACTTCATAAAGCCTTTAACTGGGTTAGGGTTAGGGCTGGGTAAGGTTTAGGGTTTAGGGTTTAGGGTTAGGGTCAAGTTAGAGTTAGGGTATGGATTAGTGTTAGGATTAGGGTTAGGATTAGGTTTGGGGTTAGGGTTAGTGAGCAGACACACACACACACACACACGCGCCACACACACACACACACGCACACACACACACACACACACACACACACACACACACAAGATGTGTGGTGTAAGGGATGGAGATACAGATGTTTCATTGGGTGGGGGATGAGGAGTTGCAGGGGTGTGTGTTGGGGTGGGGGTGGGGGGCGCGGGGGAAGGGGGGGGCGCGGGGGGGGGGGGGGGAAGAGACAGCGGGGAAGGGAGACTGACTAAGTTGTCGCCTCCTTAAAACAAACTGAAATGGGGGTGTGGGGGTGTGGGGTGGGTGGGGTGAGGGGGGGGAGGCTGAGGGGAAGGAACTCCTATCAAGTCTCATCAGCTTCCTGATCGAGTGAACAGATCAACAGCCCTTGGTCATTAACCTTGTTTGATTATCTCCCCCCCTCTCCCCCCCCCCCCACACCGTCTCTACTCAACTACCTCTCTCTTTCTTTATAGTGAGCACTGTTTATTTAACAGGATTACATGCCGCCTGCAATCTTCATGTAACATGAATATATGGCTCAACACACTTCCTGTAACAACTATACTGTTCATTTAACATGACCATACTGCACTCAGCACTGTTCATTCAACAGGTCCATACTGCACTCAGCACTGTTCATTTAACAGGTCCATACTGCACTCAGCACTGTTCATTTAACAGGTCCATACTGCACTCAGCACTGTTCATTTAACAGGACCATACTGCACTCAGCACTGTTCATTCAACAGGTCCATACTGCACTCAGCACTGTTCATTTAACAGGTCCATACTGCACTCAGCACTGTTCATTTAACAGGTCCATACTGCACTCAGCACTGTTCATTTAACAGGTCCATACTGCTTTCAGCACTGTTCATTTAACATGACCATACTGCACTCAGCACTGTTCATTTAACAGGACCATACTGCACTCAGCACTGTTCATTTAACAGGACCATACTGCACTCAGCACTGTTCATTTAACAGGTCCATACTGCACTCAGCACTGTTCATTTAACAGGTCCATACTGCACTCAGCACTGTTCATTCAACAGAACCATACTGCACTCAGCACTGTTCATTTAACAGGACCATACTGCACTCCACACTGTTCATTTAACAGGACCATACTGCACTCACCCCTCTTCATTTAACAAGAACATAATTATGCTCTCAACTCTCTTCATGTAACAGGGCCATATGCACTCCACACTGTTTATTTAACAGGAACATATGCACTCCACACTGATCATTTAACAGGGCCATATGCACTCCACACTGTTTATTTAACAGGAACATATGCACTCCACACTGATCATTTAACAGGGCCATATGCACTCCACACTGTTTATTTAACAGGGCCATATGCACTCCACACTGATCATTTAACAGGGCCATATGCACTCCACACTGATCATTTAACAGGGCCATATGCACTCCACACTGATCATTTAACAGGGCCATATGCACTCCACACTGATCATTTAACAGGGCCATATGTACTCCACACTGATCATTTAACAGGAACATATGTACTCCACACTGATCATTTAACAGGGCCATATGCACTCAACACTGATCATTTAACAGGAACATATGCACTCCACACTGATCATTTAACAGGAACATATGTACTCCACACTGATCATTTAACAGGGCCATATGTACTCCACACTGATCATTTAACAGGGCCATATGCACTCCACACTGATCATTTAACAGGAACATATGTACTCCACACTGATCATTTAACAGGGCCATATGTACTCCACACTGATCATTTAACAGGGCCATATGCACTCCACACTGATCATTTAACAGGAACATATGCACTCCACACTGATCATTTAACAGGAACATATGCACTCCACACTGATCATTTAACAGGGCCATATGTACTCCACACTGATCATTTAACAGGGCCATATGCACTCCACACTGATCATTTAACAGGGCCATATGTACTCCACACTGATCATTTAACAGGGCCATATGCACTCCACACTGATCATTTAACAGGAACATATGCACTCCACACTGATCATTTAACAGGAACATATGCACTCCACACTGTTTATTTAACAGGAACATATGCACTATGCACTCTTCATGTAACAGGATTGTTTGCATCCAGCACTGTTTATCTAACAGAACCATATGCACTGAACACTGTTTATCTAACAGAACCATATGCACTGAACACTGTTTATCTAACAGAACCATATGCACTGAACACTGTTTATCTAACAGAACCACATGCACTGAACACTGTTTATCTAACAGAACCATATGCACTGAACACTGTTTATCTAACAGAACCATATGCACTGAACACTGTTTATCTAACAGAACCATATGCACTCAACACTGTTTATCTAACAGAACCATATGCACTCAACACTGTTTATCTAACAGAAACATATGCACTCAACACTGTTCATTCAGCAGGAACATATGCACTGAACACTGTCCATTTAGCAGGAACATATGCACTGAACACTGTCCATTTAGCAGGAACATATGCACTGAACACACTGAATGTACACACTGAACACACTGACACACTGACTGTACACACTGAACACACTGACTGTACTGAGCACACTGAACACACTGACTGTACACACTGAACACACTGACTGTACTGAACACACTGACTGTACACACTGAACACACTGACTGTACACACTGAACACACTGACTGTACTGAACACACTGACTGTACACACTGAACACACTGACTGTACTGAACACACTGGCTGTACTGAACACACTGACTGTACACACTGAACACACTGACTGTACTGAACACACTGACTGTACTGAACACACTGACTGTACACACTGAACACACTGACTGTACTGAACACACTGACTGTACTGAACACACTGACTGTACACACTGAACACACTGACTGTACTGAACACACTGACTGTACACACTGAACACACTGACTGTACACACTGAACACACTGACTGTACTGAACACACTGACTGTACACACTGACTGTACTGAACACACTGACTGTACTGAACACACTGACTGTACACACTGACTGTACACACTGAACACACTGACTGTACACACTGAACACACTGACTGTACTGAACACACTGACTGTACACACTGAACACACTGACTGTACTGAACACACTGACTGTACACACTGAACACACTGACTGTACACACTGAACACACTGACTGTACACACTGAACACACTGACTGTACTGAACACACTGACTGTACACACTGAACACACTGACTGTACTGAACACACTGACTGTACACACTGAACACACTGACTGTACTGAACACACTGACTGTACACACTGAACACACTGACTGTACTGAACACACTGACTGTACACACTGAACACACTGGCTGTACTGAACACACTGACTGTACACACTGAACACACTGACTGTACTGAACACACTGACTGTACACACTGAACACACTGACTGTACACACTGAACACACTGACTGTACACACTGAACACACTGACTGTACTGAACACACTGACTGTACACACTGAACACACTGGCTGTACACACTGAGCTATTTGTTTTTCTTGCCGTTATATAAAAATAAATCTCTTTTTTTTGTTGATGACTTTCTATGTCAAGTATAGATTCCACAGCAAAGGTGGGAGGAGAGGGAGAGGAGAGGGAGAGGAGGCACTCATTCAGTCAACCTCCTCGACTTTGCAGATACAGTTTGGTCCCTTTTCTTAGAATAAAATAGCCAGAGAAAAGATTTATTGTTTGAAATTCAGTATTTATTACACTCCCTATTAATCATGAAAGGTGCAAGATGTTGATTTTTATTGGATACCATCCAATTCTAGATTTCTTTACAACGACCAAACACACAAAGTAGCAAAAAGGGGAGCAAATTTCTTATCTTACAGATAGTATAAAAGTATATTGCTCACTTTCATACAAGGAAATAGGTAATAATTAAACTCGAAAGAGATTTTTTATGAGTGCTTTCATTCAAATCT
Organism: Babylonia areolata; assembly: GCF_041734735.1. Classification (NCBI taxonomy): domain Eukaryota; kingdom Metazoa; phylum Mollusca; class Gastropoda; order Neogastropoda; family Buccinidae; genus Babylonia; species Babylonia areolata. The sequence continues at coordinate 55,731,678 of NC_134881.1, read as the reverse complement.
TAAACCTCGTCAGTGGAATCTCTCAGACTTTGGTCCGATTCGCAGACTAGTTCTAAGTTTGATTTTCAGACTATGAACTATTTTTTTACGGACAATACTGCCCTAAAGTCAAATACATGTGCATAATTAAATAATGTGACAAATAAGAATATAATTTTTGACTGTGATTTGATGAAGCCTTTTCTGCAGGAAAGTGTGTCAATGCACGTGACTGGGAAGGTTGATGTGTGTTGTTTTTTATGTACTTTTTGCATTCATTATCAGTTGTTTCGCTCGTTAGATTAACGACCTCTCTTTTACTGACTCCATTAAGTAATTTTCTGTAATTGACCTTAGATATCTGTTTCAGATTCCACCATCCTCTACCTGGTTTCCACCAATCCACTATTCAACCCCCTCCCCCTCCTTTCCTCAACGATAACACTCCAATGTTAAAAAAAAATATATATATCAACACTCTAACAAAATGTCTACAATCACCATTACGTGTGACGGGACATTAAACAAATTTTTCCCTCCTTCTCCTCACATCCAGAGGTTTAGTGTGTAGGGTCCAGTATACTGTAAATCAGAATCTGAACACGAACTTCCAGTATACTGTAAATCAGAATCTGAACACCAACTTCCAGTATACTGTAAATCAGAATCTGAACACGAACTTCCAGTATACTGTAAATCAGAATCGGAACACGAACTTCCAGTATACTGCAAATCAGAATCTGAACACCAACTTCCAGTATACTGTAAATCAGAATCGGAACACCAACTTCCAGTATACTGTAAATCAGAATCGGAACACGAACTTCCAGTATGCTGCAAATCAGAATCGGAACACCAACTTCCAGTATACTGTAAATCAGAATCGGAACACCAACTTCCAGTATACTGTAAATCAGGATCGGAACACCAACTTCAAACACCCTGACATAAAAATGGAAAAAAAACGTGCACGTTGTCTTAGAATTGAGATGTAAAGGCTGAAAGAAAGTAGACGAATCCTTATTTCCTGATCCAATGGCATACATTTTTTTAAAGGAAAAAGATAGTAGAAACTGCACATCTGTTTGAAGTAAGAGGAATTGATAGTTGTTTTGTTTTTTCTTATGCTTCAACTTCTAAACTGAAAGTGATATAAGATTACCTATATATATACCTTTCTCCAGCCAGTAGCGACGAAACTGAAAGTGATATAAGATTACCTATATATATACCTTTCTCCAGCCAGCAGCGACGAAACTGAAAGTGATATAAGATTACCTATATATATACCTTTCTCCAGCCAGTAGCGACGAAACTGAAAGTGATATAAGATTACCTATATATATATACCTTTCTCCAGCCAGTAGCGACGAAACTGAAAGTGATATAAGATTACCTACATATATACCTTTCTCCAGCCAGCAGCGACGAAACTGAAAGTGATATAAGATTACCTATATATATACCTTTCTCCAGCCAGTAGCGACGAAACTGAAAGTGATATAAGATTACCTATATATATACCTTTCTCCAGCCAGCAGCGACGAAACTGAAAGTGATATAAGATTACCTATATATATACCTTTCTCCAGCCAGTAGCGACGAAACTGAAAGTGATATAAGATTACCTATATATATACCTTTCTCCAGCCAGTAGCGACGAAACTGAAAGTGATATAAGATTACCTATATATATACCTTTCTCCAGCCAGTAGCGACGAGCTGCTTTTTGTTTCTGTCTTCTTTTGTTTGGTTTGGTTTTAAACTGTTTCTATGTTTGTTTGTTTGTTTGTTTGTTTGTTGTTTTAACTTATCCTGATCTGTTCAGTCCAGTTTCTCAAGGAGGCGTCACTGCGTGTGGACAAATCCATATGCGCTACACGGCATCTGGTAAGCAAATGCCTGATCAGTCGCGTAACCCAAACGCGCTTAATCAGGCCTTGAGGAGACAAAAAAAAAACCCAACAAAAACCAACACCTCATCTTGATGTCATTGTAAGGTATGTACTGTTCTTTGCAATGAAACAAAAATCCACCAGCAGTGCAGGGTCTCCTCTGGTGTGTGACCTTATGACGAGTTAACCTTACCCTTCTTGTGATCTGCTGGCACTAAGGGGCTGCAGCAGCAACCGATCCCGAGTGTGGACGGGGCTGTGGGGAATGGAGCTGAGCGGCTTGAGGACAACGCCATTGAAGTGGTGGTGCAGATGACGGGACTGTGGGGAATGGAGCTGAGCGGCTTGAGGACAACGCCATTGAAGTGGTGGTGCAGATGATGGGACTGTGGGGAATGGAGCTGAGCGGCTTGAGGACAACGCCATTGAAGTGGTGGTGCAGATGATGGGACTGTGGGGAATGGAGCTGAGCGGCTTGAGGACAACGCCATTGAAGTGGTGGTGCAGATGATGGGACTGTGGGGAATGGAGCTGAGCGGCTTGAGGACAACGCCATTGAAGTGGTGGTGCAGATGATGGGACTGTGGGGAATGGAGCTGAGCGGCTTGAGGACAACGCCATTGAAGTGGTGGTGCAGATGACTGGACTGTGGGGAATGGAGCTGAGCGGCTTGAGGACAACGCCACTGAAGTGGTGGTGCAGATGACTGCTGATGAGCAGCGCTTGAGGACAACGCCACTGAAGTGGTGGTGCAGATGATGGGGCAGCAAAGAAAAGAAAAACGTCCAGTCCACCAGTTGCATGCAGAAAGTGCCAGTGTGGTCAGAATTGAGCAGAAGCTAATAGAATATGCAGACAGCGATGATTCACCGCGTGGGTGGGGGAGGGGGGAGGGGGGAGGGGCCGGGGGTGGGGGTGGGGGGGGGGGGGGGCTGTGTGGCCTTCTTCTCCACCAGTTTTAATGTGAGTGTGAGTCAGAGCGTCATGAAACAGGAAATACAGGTCGTCTGCCCATCTCGTGGTCTGTGCGTGAGTCATCGCTTTATTTATGAAAATGGCGTGTTCGTGATACGTCGCCCCCTTTTCATTCACACATACATTCTTTCTTTGTTGAAATGATTCATTCACAAATTCTTTCTTTCATTCTTTCTTTGTTTCAAATAATTCATTAATGAATTCTTTCTTTCTTTCTTTCTTTTTTTGCTTCATTCATTCATTCATTCATTTATTTATGTATGTTTCATTCACTCATTCATTCATTTCTACTTCATTCATTCATTCATTCGTTCGTTCGTTCGTTCGTTTGTTCATTCGTGCTCACTTTCCTGCCCTTTTTTTCTTTTCTTTTACAAACATTTGTGTGCATCGTAATGGAAAGAGGATGCATAATTCACCACAATGTATACACTAACGTGTCACAATATGATCTTTCACCGCCCACACTCGTCCCCACTGGCCAGTAATAAACCCACAATGAATGGCAGAAACGCCAGGCTGGCCAGAAAAAAAACAAAAAACAACACAAGCCAAGAGATGCTGAGAGGAGTTGCCTCGTTCTGGAGCTAGAGGGTTAGAGAGAGAGAGAGAGAGAGAGAGAGAGAGAGAGAGAGAGAGAGATAGAGAGAGAGAGATGTATATACAGAGAGAGAGAGGGGGGGTGAGGGAGAATACACACACACACACCGATATACAGAGAGAGAGAGAGAGAGAGAGAGAGAGAGAGAGAGAGAGAGACAGAGATGTATATACAGAGAGAGAGGGGGGGTGAGGAACACACACACACATACACACACACACAGATACACGCACAGAGAGAGAGAGAGAGAGAGAGAGAGAGAGAGAGAGAGAGAGAGAAGCAGACAAGGAAGTAGAGACAGACAGACAGAAAGAACATGCAAACAACATGTTTACTGGAGGGAAGAACACACACACACACACACACACACACACACACACACACACACACACACACACAGAGAGGTTTTCCAGCCTGTCCTCACCCACAACAGCATCAAAACCAAACCAAACCCAAAAGCAACTAAACAAAACAAACAAAAACTCCAGGACCCCCAAAGCAAATCAAACAAACAAAACAAACATAATTCAAGAATACAAAACAAAACAAAACAAAAAAAACAACAAAAACCAGACTCATTCGGATGAGACGATAAACCGAGGTCCCGTGTGCACCATGCACGTAAAAGAACCCACGGCAACAAAAGGGCTGTTCCAGGCAAAATTCTGTAGAAAAATCCACTTCGATAGGAAAAGCAGATAAAACAAAAAAAAAAAAAACAAAAAAAAAACGAAAAAAAAACTGCACGCTGGGGGAAAAAAGAAAAAAAAAGGTGGCTTTCTCAGTGTAGCGACGCGCTCTCCCTTAAATTAGATGAAATTATGGTGCTTAGAGCTTCGCCCACCACTAAGGCCATCTCAAGGCTATCGCCACGTTAATACCTACTACAAGGTTAAACAAAACAAAACAAAACAAAAAACAAACAAACAAACAAAAAACCCAATAAAAACAAGTCACCGCTTTAAGCTTTCCACTCAAAGTTTAAAAACCTTCCATAGTTTAAAACCTTCAAATCTGATTAAAAATGTTCACTTCTTTCAAGAAGTCCATCACCCACACAGGGACATCACGAAACAAGGTCTTCAGAGAAACCGCCGTGTAATGTCTGTGTCTAACGTCATGCAGATCCCAACAATCAAGGAGCACGTGTTTCACGGTGAGAGGCTCATCACAGGGAATACATCGAGGGGCCTCTTTCCCCTACAAGTAAGAATTAGTAAAAATAAAGTGTGCCCTGAATGCAGTCTGCACAACACAGACTCCTCCTTTCTGTTCTTCACCCCCGATGTGAGGGTCTCTTTTAGGTGTTCCACTCCTCTTGCCAAAGATCCTTAACATAAGTGCTCACCTTCTGCTTCATGTCTGTGCATGGTACGAAGGATCTGGATAATTCTTCCTTTACAGCGTTCCTGGCCAGCTGGTCTGCCCTTTCATGACCATGACTGTCCATGTCCAGGAACTGGGGCCAACACAACCTCGTATCCTTTCTTTGTTACGAGACTAAAAGCTTCATAGAATTCCAGCAATCTGTTGTGACAGAAAAAGAGAAATACAAATAAAACAGCCATGGCACAAAAATCCAAATCATATCAAAGTCTATACAGAAGTACTTATGCACACGTACTCACACACAAAAGTAGGTCACAAAGAAACACAATGATATACACAAAGCAACGAAAGAAAAAGAGAAAGAAAAGAAAGAAAAAAAGCAACTGGGAAAACGGAAAATGGAGCATGTGCATACAGACATGTCAAATATAGATATGATGGGCAAGACAAGGATCTAGCGAAAAACAGAGAGGGAGTGGAGGGAAGGAGAGAGAGAAAGGGGCAGGGTGGAAGGGAGAGGGAGGAGAGGGAAAGAGAGATTGAGAGAGGAATGGAGGGAGAAAGAGAGAGAGAGAGTGAAAGAAGAGAGAGAGAAGGAGGGAGAGAGAGGGGGGAAGAGGGAGAGTGAGAGTGAGTGAGTGGGTGAGAGAGGGAACAGGTAGGGAGAGAGAGGGAGGGAGGGAGAGAGAGGGAGGGGGGAGAGAGAGAGATTTGAAAACGTGTTGTGAATTGTCCAGAGAGGAAGATGTGATGGGGGAAGCAGATTGCTGACTGACACCGGGGCAACATGGAATACACCGGTCTCCCCCACAGCCCCCACAGATCACGTGACAGGACCACAGATCACGTGACAGGACCACAGATCATGTGACAGGACAGATCACATGACACGACTGTGCCTCTTTCCCGCCGACAGTGGTCACGACAGCGCACAACACCACAGCAGACGGACGTCATGAATATGCATGAGGGGAACGTCTTCTAGATCCAGGCGACCTACAAAATGAGTTCAGTGGGCGGGGATATTCATGGAGTCATTCCCTCTCTGGAAGTGTCACATCCCACGCACACAGCGCTAGACGACTACAGTCTGGAAGCATTGATGTCCGCGTGTTAGTTTCCACTCAGGCGCTGGGATTGTGAAGCCATACCAATAATGTGCATAATTTTACATTTCTTTTCAATCACATCAGGATGGAGAAAAAAAAATCAAAAAAAAATCTCCCTCTCCTCTGCCCCCTCTTCTCTCTATCTATCAATTTGATCTAATCTGATCTGTGTAATCTACCTATCTATCTATCTGTCTGTCTACGTGTCTGTATCTCTTTCATGGATACACACTCGCAAACTTTGAATTACGAAAGAAATGTATGTTACATTCAAAAACCAGCAGACGGCATGGCAAGAAAAACAGGGACTTTTCTTCTTCGTTCACTGTCACTCCCATGGTCACTCTTGTACACCAGTAGGCTTTTCCGTGAGTGATACTTTTTTCCCCCGCCATGTGGGAAATCATACTCCATTTTCAGGGGGAGAGAGGAGGTGGGGGAAGGGGAGAGTCCGGAGGGATGGTGGTGGTGGTGGGGGTGCATGCCGGGTATGTTCTTGTTTCCATAAACCCACCGAACGGTGACATGCATTTCGGGATCTTTAACGTGCGTGTTTGATCTTCTGGATGCTTGTACACACAAAGGGGGTCCAGTCACTAGCAGGTCTGCATAATTGTTGACCTGGGAGATCGGACAATTCTCCATCCTTTACCCACCACGTGCCGTGACAAAGATTCGAACTCGAAAACCTCAGGTTGAAAGTCCAATTCTTTAACGACTCGGCTTTTGCGCCTGTGACTGACGGATGTTAACAGACAGGCACTGGGATTATAGCCACTGCATACCACGACACCCAGGGCATACCAGAATAGTCATGCGAAATAATGTTTTACACTGATACCATGGCATGCCAAAATGGTCACGAGAAACGTTGCTTTACATTGATGTCACTCCACGCCAGATTAGTCAGGAGAAAAGTGTTTTACATTGATGTCACTCCACGCCACATTAGTCAGGAGAAAAGTGTTTTACATTGATGTCACTCCACGCCAGATTAGTCAGGAGAAAAGTGTTTTACATTGATGTCACTCCACGCCACATTAGTCAGGAGAAAAGTGTTTTACATTGATGTCACTCCACGCCACATTAGTCAGGAGAAAAGTGTTTTACATTGATGTCACTCCACGCCACATTAGTCAGGAGAAAAGTGTTTTACATTGATGTCACTCCACGCCAGATTAGTCAGGAGAAAAGTGTTTTACATTGATGTCACTCCACGCCACATTAGTCAGGAGAAAAGTGTTTTACATTGATGGAATTGTATGCCACAGTGAACAGGAGAAACAGTGTTTAACACTAATGGCACTGCATGCAAGAACTGTCAGGAGAAACAGTGTTTAACACTAATGGCACTGCATGCAAGAACTGTCAGGAGAAACAGTGTTTAACACTAATGGCACTGCATGCAAGAACTGTCATGAGAAACAGTGTTTAACACTAATGGCACTGCATGCAAGAACTGTCATGAGAAACAGTGTTTAACACTAATGGCACTGCATGCAAGAACTGTCATGAGAAACAGTGTTTAACACTAATGGCACTGCATGCAAGAACTGTCATGAGAAACAGTGTTTAACACTAATGGCACTGCATGCAAGAACTGTCAGGAGAAACAGTGTCTTACACTGGTGCCACTGCACAACATACGACACAGTTTTTTAAACACGTAAACTTGCACGCCAATACATTCGTAAGAAACAGTATTTTACACTGATGCCACATCTGAAAAAACAACAACAACAACAACAACAAAACAAAACGATGGGAGTGTGGACAGAAGGGTGTCGATATCAGTTCCTTCAGCTGCAGCAGGCTGGCGTCCATTGCACCAACCAATGGTCAGTGGTGCCTTCACACAAAGTTCCAGAGCAGCACCAACATGTAAGTAGTGTGTTTTGTCATTCGCTCTTTGGCGCTGTTCTGCGACTGGACTGGAGACACCACTTACACGTGTGTGTGTGTGTGTGTGTGTGTGTGTGTGTGTGTGTGTGTGTGTGTGTGTGTGTGTGTGTGTGTGTGTGTGTGTGTGTGTGTGTGTGTGTGTGTGTGTGTGTGTGTGTGTGTGTGTGTGTGTGTGTGTGTGTGTGTGTGTGTGTGTGGAGGGTTTGCTGGGTGTCTGAGAGACTGAAGTCTGTGGTTTAGTCTACATGTTTTGAAGCCTCTTTGAAACTGAAACTGAAACTGAAAACAGCAACTTAAGGTGAACAGTTACGCTTTTAATGTACTATCTGATAATCTATTTGTAAAATTACTTTCTCTCTTTTCGTCCAAAAAACCCCTTTTCGTTGTTTTCCAAAAAGCCATTTTCCAATAAATTGCTAAATTGAGTGTCACTTTCTCCCCCCCCCCCCTTTCTCTCTCTTTGTGCATGCACAAATGTGTGTTAGTAGTTACAAATCTGTTCATTTCAATACGCTTTTCGTGTCAAAAGTCTGTATAACGTGAGCAGATCTGCATGGCATGACTGTCCTCACTGCCCAGTTGGAGATCACGGCGTTCACTTGAATGATCCCAGACCGAACGTTACACTTGGAAGGAAGGAATGGCTCCATGAATCTATTCCCGCCCACTCACTTCACTTTGTAGGTCACCTGACTGTAAATGACGTTCACCTCATGAATATTCATGACGTCCGTCTGCTGTGGGGGTGGAACTGTGCTGTCGTCACACTGTCAGTGGGAAGAGTGTCACTGTGTCACGTGATCTGTGTTCGTGTCACGTGATGTGTGGTCGTGTCACGTGATATGTGGTCCAGCCACATGATCTTTGGTCCTGTCACGTGATCTGTGGTCCTGTGAAATCATCTGTGGTGGCTGTGGGACCAGTTGATTTCATGTTGCCCAGGTGCCAGTCAGCACACTGCTCCCCCCTCACATCACATCTTCCTCACTGGATACTTCACAACACGCTTTCAAATGTTTCTTTTTCCCACTCATATATTTGTTTAGTTTTGCAACTCCCGTCTACTCTCTTGAAGAATGAGTGAAGGATGCACAATCTCTCTCTCTCTCTCTCTCTCTCTCTCTCTCTCTCTCTCTCTCTCTCTCTCTCCCTCTCTTTCTCATAATGTGTCCATCTGTCCATATCCCTATTTCCCATCACCTTATTTGCTATTTTTTTATGTCTCTTACATCTGTGTTTTAAATTTTATCATTACTTTTCTGTGTTAATTTCACTTAAATCATTCATATGTAGCATTCATGCTAGGGTTTTGTTGTTGTTGTTTTTCCCTTGGTGTGTGTGTGTGTGTGTGTGTGTGTGTGTGTGTGTGTGTGTGTGTGTGTGTGTGTGTGTGTGTGTGTTGGGCATATTTTGTACATGTGTGTGTGTGTGTGTGTGTGTGTGTGTGATTGTGTTTGCATGTGTGTTTGTGCGCGTGCGCGGCTGTGGTATGTTATTATGCACTATTGTATTGGTATAGTTTTAAAATGAGGCGCTCAGAGCTCATTATGCTGGGAGTTTGCACCATATAAGTATCATCATCATCGTCATCATCATCATCATCATTATTATTATTATTATTATTTTATTTTTATTTTTTTATTTTATTATTATTATTATTATTATTATCACTGTTGTTGTTGCTGCTGCTGCTGTTATCATTATCACTATCATTTTAATGAAACTATGTCATGCTTATTCATTATAAAGAAAAAGAAAAGAAAAGAAAGATGCTTTCGTTTGTTCCAACTCTCTTTCTCACTCTCCCCTCCCCCCCCCTCCCCCCCCCCCCCCCAAGCAAAGTGTCAGTCCCAGGAAGGTTTGTCTAACTTGCTTTGTTTTCAATCCAGTTCAGTAATTCTTTGCCGTTGGGTGTGTGTGTGGGTGTGTGTGTGGGTGTGTGTGTGTGTGGGTGGTATCAAAACAGCGGTTCAGTTCATCAGGACGTAGGATGGATGAATTATTCATTGTCTCTCAGATATGATATACAAATGTTCACGAAAGATAGAAAGAAAGGAAGAAAGAAAAAGAAACAAAGACAGAAAAAGAAAAAAGACAGAAAGACAGAAAGAAAGAGAGCAAGAAAGGACGAAAGACAGAAAGAAAGACAGAAGGAAAGAAAGGAAGAAAGAAGGAAAGGAAAAAGAATGAGAGAAGCCAGACGCACTTGATGGCCCATTCCCATCCAGTGATAACTCATATACTGTACAAAATGTCCAGACTACCTGCACATCATGTTGCTCACTGTTCTGACTCACAAAAAATGTTGAAATGGGCGAATTGAACAACAGAGCCTTCATATTCTGTCGCTGAACTCTGTCACATCGTTTTATCATAATAAAAGACAAACAAACAAGTAATGTAATAATCACTGGAAAAACTGTACTTAACGACTGGCTTACTAAATCGTGTCACATGTTGTTTTTTCTTGGAAGTAACAATGACAACAGTCACCTGATGGACTGAAGAGGGAGAGAGAGAGAGAGAGAGAGAGAGAGAGAGAGAGAGAGAGAGAGAGACGCATAGAAATGATAGATAGATAGAAAGACAGAAAGAGAGAGAGAGAGAGAGAGAGAGAGACAGACAGACAGACAGACAGACAGACAGACAGACAGACAGAGACAGAGAAACATAGGCGGAAAACAGAAGTAGAGAGAGATAAAAAGACAGAGACAAAGGCTGACTGAGAGAGAGAGAGAGAGACAGAGAGAGAGAGACAGAGAGAGAGACAGAGGCAGAGAGAGAGAGAGAGACAGAGAGAGAGAGAGGGATAGAGAGAGAGACAGAGAGAGAGACAGAGAGAGAGACAGAGAGAGAGAGAGACAGAGAGAGACAGAGAGAGAGACAGAGAGAGAGACAGAGAGAGACAGAGACAGGGAGAGATGTGCAATCTGCAATGTCCAAGGGCTGTTGACCTGTTCTGTCCATGAGGACATTGATGAGGCCTGATTGCTCACTCACAGGTAACTGCTCTGAGCATTTCCGGTTTCCAGTTTCACTTTCTCAAGGAGGCATCACTGCGTTCGGGACAAATCCATATGCGCAACGCCACATCTGCTAGGCAGATGCCTGACCAGAGGCATAATCAAGCGCGTTTAGTCAGGCCTTGAGTGCAAGCATATATATTTGTGTGCCGATCAGAGTGGAATTCTTTACAGAGTTTTGCCAGAGGACAACATTCTTGTTGCCATGGGTTCTTTTTCAGTGCAGCAAGTGAGTGCTGCACATGGGACCTCGGTTTATCGTCTCATCCTAAAGACTAGACGCTCAGGTTGATTTTCCAGTTAAACTTAAGAGAAAGGGCAAGAGCGGGATTCGAACCCAGACCCTCACGGACTCTTTACTGATAGATGAGCGTCTAAACCATTCTGCCACCTTCCTCCTTACTGAGCACTCATGGGTAAGGTAACTGAGTACTTAGGGGTACCTGTTGTGAGCACTCACTGAGTACATCGGTACACAGCTTCCCAAGTGTGCTTGGTAATGTCAGTGCACGTTTAATTGAATATCAATGTTTTTTGGTAATGTCAGTGCACGTTTAATTGAATATCAATGTTTTTTGGTAATGTCAGTGCACGTTTAATTGAATATCAATGGTTTTTGGTAATGTCAGTGCACGTTTAACTGAATATCAATGGTTTTTGGTAATGTCAGTGCACGTTTAACTGAATATCAATGGTTTTTGGTAATGTCAGTGCACGTTTAACTGAATATCAATGGTTTTTGGTAATGTCAGTGCACGTTTAACTGAATATCAATGGTTTTTGGTAATGTCAGTCTGTGTGAGTTTTAATTTCAATATCAAGGGGATATCGTATTTTTGTTCTTTTGGAAGACGAGCACCACCTTTTTTTTTCAGGGCTGAAAAGATGGTACAAATCCCCCACCAGCCCCCAATGTATATATCAACGCCCCCAACTGGTATCGTGCTGGGCCCAAGGCGACAGACACTCCCACGCAAGATGATTTCCTTCACTTCATTCTCCCCGAAGAAATGACCCTTCTGTGAAACCCCTCCCTAAAGGCTATTGTGCTGTTCGCGCGCCTGTAAGCTTTGTAAATAAAAGTTTCTAATATACATTTTTCTTTCTGTGTAGCTGACGAAAGCATAAATCTCCATTATATCTACATCCACACATGAAGGAGGGGGGAGGGGAGTGGGGGGGAGGGGAGGGGGAATCCAAAAACAAAAACACTGTTTCCATTTGAACAGCTAAAGGTTGGGACGATCTCATAGTTCAACAACCTGGGTCGCAGAACTGTTAGTCACTGTGGCAAGTTTGCAGTAAACAATATAGAATTATTATGGATTTCTTCCACCCCCAGCCAAAGGAACGTGTTATGTTGACGCTGTGGGCTATCCTCAATACGAAGATTATCGATGCTTTGGTCAACTGAAATATACTTTCTTACTAATCAATACTTTGCTCATTAATCCTAAAGACCAGATTGGCTGGTAACACACACACACACACACACACACACACACACACACACACACACACACATATATATATCTTGGCTGAGCACCATGTGTCGTTTTTGAGTTATGTTTTGCTTGCATACTAGTTTTTTGAACAAATTGAATTCCAACACTTTCTCAATTCGCGGCTCGAAAGACGCGTAAACTTATTCTAAAGAAAATTACAAACAAAATTCTGTTTTGTGCATGAAGTATTAGTAACGTGAATTTAAAGGAAAGAGTATGTTCGCATATGTCAGTGCTCGTTTGAATTTAAAAAAAAAATCTTCGATTGCTGTGTACTTTTGGTTCTCCAAGTTTAAAGTGCAAGATCAGTTATTCATTGCCCACACTTCATTTTTTTTCTGTTTTATTTAATTCTTATTTTAGCAGCGCCAATAAATGGCAGTTTACGAGAAATGTCAGGCTGTTGGCATATATATATATATTTTTTTTTTCTTTCTAGCAGTTTATCAATGGAAAACTCAATTTGAAGAAGAAGGAGAAGAAAACTTAAACAGTGATGGCTGAACATTTAATTATGTGATGGAACTGAATCAAACGGAGATAAACACACAAAGGGAGGTAATTACATGAAGGTAATAAACAGGGAGATGAAGGAAATGAATCAAGGGAGATAACAAAATGAAGGCAATGACTCAAAGGGAAAAGAAAGACCTTCGTAGCGAGCTGTCACACACAGGCCTCGCGCTTAATTGATAGTCGCTTGGTTCTGGCCTCCACACGACGACCAGATTCACTCTCGGAGAATGCGTGACCAGCTATGTCTTGACTCTAAAGTAGATGACTTTCTTCGTTTGTGGGCTGCAACTCCCACGTTCACTCGGATGTACAGGAATCGGCTTTTACGTGTATGACCGTTTCCACCCCGCCATGTAGGCAGCCATACTCCGTTTTCCGGGATATGCATGCTAGGTATGTTCTTGTTTCCATAAACCCACCGAACGCTGACATGGATTACTGGATCTTCTGCTTGCGCTTTCACACGAAGGGGGCTAAGGCACAAGCAGGTCTGCACTTTTGTTGACCTGGGAGATCGGAAAAATCTCGACCCTTTACCCACCAGGCGCCGTTACCGAGATTCGAACCCGGGACTCTCAGATGGAAAGCCCAACGCTTTAAACCGCTCGGCCATTGCGCCCGTCTACGCAAATGACGACGGCTGGCGAAGCACAAGAGAGAAACAGAGAAAAAGAGCAACCGCCGTAATTAAGCGGTCAGCATCGGGAATAACGACTTGGAGGACAGGCGTTTAAAGGCGATCAGAGGCATATCAATGCGCGACGTTTCTCCTCCAGGCCAGTCAGAGGCATATCAATGCGCGACGTGTCTCCTCCAGGCCAGTCAGAGGCATATCAATGCGCGACGTTTCTCCTCCTGGCCAGTCTCCACGACGTTTCTCCTCCTGGCCAGTCTCTATGACGTTTCTCCTCCTGGCCAGTCTCCACGACGTTTCTCCTCCTGGCCAGTCTCTATGACGTCTCTCCTCCTGGCCAGTCTCTATGACGTTTCTCCTCCTACCCAGTCTCTATGACGTTTCTCCTCCTGGCCAGTCTCCACGACGTTTCTCCTCCTGGCCAGTCTCTATGACGTTTCTCCTCCTGGCCAGTCTCTACGACGTGTCTCCTCCTGGCCAGTCTCCACGACGTTTCTCCTCCTGGCCAGTCTCTATGACGTGTCTCCTCCTGGCCAGTCTCTATGACGTTACTCCTCCTGGCCAGTCTCTATGACGTTTCTCCTCCTGGCCAGTCTCTACGACGTGTCTCCTCCTGGCCAGTCTCTATGACGTGTCTCCTCCTGGCCAGTCTCTATGACGTTTCTCCTCCTGGCCAGTCTCTATGACGTCTCTCCTTCTGGCCAGTCTCTATGACGTTTCTCCTCCTGGCCAGTCTCTACGACGTGTCTCCTCCTGGCCAGTCTCTATGACGTGTCTCCTCCTGGCCAGTCTCTATGACGTTTCTCCTCCTGGCCAGTCTCTATGACGTCTCTCCTCCTGGCCAGTCTCTATGACGTTTCTCCTCCTACCCAGTCTCTATGACGTCTCTCCTCCTGGCCAGTCTCTATGACGTCTCTCCTCCTGGCCAGTCTCTATGACGTTTCTCCTCCTACCCAGTCTCTATGACGTTTCTCCTCCTGGCCAGTCTCTCCCCAAGAGCGGAGCGTGCTGCGGGCCCAAACGGAGAGACTGGAACCACAGTCACGTGCTATCAATTTCATATTTGAATAGTAAGTTCCATGAAATATGTAACATTTCCATGTGCCCCATCCCCTTCCGCTCCCCACGGGGTTTCCTGAAATAAACACGTCTCTTCTCTTGTCCTGTATTGTCTTGTCTTGTCCTGTATTGTCTTCTCTTGTCCTGTATTGTCCTGTCCTGTATTGTCTTGTCTTGTCCTGTATTGTCTTGTCTTGTCCTGTCTTGTATTGTCTTCTCTTGTCCTGTATTGTCCTGTTCTGTATTGTATTGTCTTGTCCTGTATCATATTGTCTTGTATTGTCTTGTCCTGTATTGTCTTGTCCTGTATTGTCGCGTCATGTCTTGTCCTGTATTGTATTGTCCTGTCCTGTATTGTCCTGTCTTGTCCTGTATTGTCTTGTCTTGTCCTGTATTGTATCGTATTGTCCTGTATTGTCCTGTCTTGTCCTGTATTGTCTTGTCTTGTCCTGTCCTGTATTGTATCGTATTGTCCTGTATTGTCCTGTCCTGTCTTGTCCTGTCTTGTCTTGTCTTGTCCTGTATTGTCTTGTCCTGTCTTATCCTCTATTGTCTTATCTTGTCCTGTATTGTATTGCCTTGTCCTGTATTGTCCTGTCTTCTCTTGTCCTGTCTTCTCTTGTCCTGTCTTGTCTTGTCCTGTCTTGTCCTGTATTGTCTTGTCTTGTCCTGTATTGTATCGTATTGTCCTGTATTTTATTGTCTTGTCCTGTATTGTCTTGTCTTGTATTGTCTTGTCCTGTCCTCTATTGTCTTATCTTGTCCTGTATTGTATTGCCTTGTCCTGTATTGTCCTGTCTTGTCTTGTCCTGTCTTGTATTGTCTTGTCCTGTATTGTATTGTCTTGTCCTGTATTGTATTGTCTTGTCCTGTATTGTCTTGTCTTGTCCTGTATTGTCTTATCTTGCCCTGTCTTGTCCTGTATTGTCTTATCTTGTCCTGTATTGTATTGTCTTGTCCTGTATTGTCCTGTATTGTATTGTCTTGTCCTGTATTGTCTTATCTTGTCCTGTATTGTCCTGTATCGTCTTGTCTTGTCCTGTATTGTCTTGTCCTGTATTGTCCTGTCTTGTCCTGTATTGTCTTATCTTGTCCTGTATTGTCTTATCTTGTCCTGTATTGTCCTGTATCGTCTTGTCTTGTCCTGTATTGTGTTGTCCTTGGGCGTGTTGCACACAGTTTGACTAACTCCAAGGTATCTGTGTCTTCCGGGGCTGGGTACCATTGGCAGTGGGAAAGAAAGCGCGGGGTACAGCCTTGACTCGTAGGCCTGAACCTCGGCGGACCTCTGCAGCACCAGCTCACACGACAAATTACATCGTGGTCTGATAACACCACCAAAATAACTAAAATATTCAGTCTCAAACATCATCTGTGCATATCCGCTAGATCCTTGATCTATCGGGTAAACACACATGTGTAAGATTGGTGGTATAGGCTTGGATGCACGCCCTTACCCCGATAACAGAATAACGGCTGTCAAATAGCAGAGGGGGGAGGAGTGGGGGTGGGGGGTGGGAATGGTTAGATACACGCCGAAACGAGTCAACATGGCTGAAGCTCGGCATGTATTTAAGCTGTCTATTCTATCCCCGTGGCAGATCAAAATGAGAAGAGGTACAAACTGTCCTTTGCACCATCCGGAAGAGCAACTTTGCGATGTCTGCACCCAATAGCAGTCGGTAACTGCACATCACATGTCTGCATCAGCCAATGGCAGTCAGGTTCTACACGTTATGTGTCTGCAACAGCCAATGACAGATTATTACTGCACATTCTGTGTCTGCATCAGCCAATGGCAGTAGGTTCCTGCACGTTGTGTGTCTGCATCAGCCAATGGTAGTCCGTTCCTGCACGTTGTGTGTCTGCATCAGCCAATGGCAGTAGGTTCCTGCACGTTGTGTGTCTGCATCAGCCAATGGCAGTAGGTTCCTGCACGTTGTGTGTCTGCATCAGCCAATGGTAGTCCGTTCCTGCACGTTTTGTGTCTGCATCAGCCAATCGCAGTAGGTTCCTGCACGTTGTGTGTCTGCATCAGCCAATCGCAGTAGGTTCCTGCACGTTGTGTGTCTGCATCAGCCAATGGCAGTAGGTTCCTGCACGTTGTGTGTCTGCATCAGCCAATCGCAGTAGGTTCCTGCACGTTGTGTGTCTGCATCAGCCAATGGCAGTAGGTTCCTGCACGTTGTGTGTCTGCATCAGCCAATCGCAGTCAGGTTCCTGCACGTTGTGTGTCTGCATCAGCCAATGGCAGTCAGGTTCCTGCACGTTGTGTGTCTGCATCAGCCAATGGCAGTCAGTTCCTGCACGTTGTGTGTCTGCATCAGCCAATGGCAGTCAGTTCCTGCACGTTGTGTGTCTGCATCAGCCAATGGTAGTCAGTTCCTGCACGTTGTGTGTCTGCATCAGCCAATGGCAGTAGGTTCCTGCACGTTGTGTGTCTGCATCAGCCAATGGCAGTCAGTTCCTGCACGTTGTGTGTCTGCATCAGCCAATGGCAGTCAGTTCCTGCACGTTGTGTGTCTGCATCAGCCAATGGCAGTCCGTTCCTGCACGTTGTGTGTCTGCATCAGCTGATGACGCTATCATGAGCACACCCTAACTCTGTTGTCTCTGTTTCAGGATTGGAGGCTTTCATGTGGGTGACAATGGACAAGGATACTGATATGATAACACTCGAAAAACGTGCAAAAGCTACCTCTCTCCTCCCCCCTCCTCCAGAAAAAAAAGAGATGGCGAAAGTGGAGGTGAGTGGCGTGTGGGAGATAGCGGACTGGCGTGGGGGGAGGGGGCGTGGGCAGTAACATGGCAGCGAGGGATGTGCAATCATGAATCGTCTGTGTGTGCTATGTGTCTGTGTTTGTGCACGTGCAAGCGCGTGCGCGGAAGCCCGCGTGTGTGTGCGTGCGTTGGAGCGCGAGCTCGCGTGTGTGTGTATGTGTGGGTGTGGGTGTGCTGTGTGTCTGTGTTTGTGTTTGAGCGTGGGTGGTCATGCGCGTGTGTGCGTATGTCTATGTGTGGGGGTGGGATGTGGAGGGTTGGTGTGCATGTGCCCCCATATGCGATGTATAAGTGGGTAGGTGTTGGTGTGAATCTATGCTGTGGAGGGCGGGGTTGTTGAAGAATGGAGTGAGGCAAGCAGACACAGAGTGTGTGAGGAGTGGGGGCTAGGGGAGGGGGACAGACACAGGGTGTGTGAGGTGTGGGGGCTAGGGGAGGG
Organism: Babylonia areolata; assembly: GCF_041734735.1. Classification (NCBI taxonomy): domain Eukaryota; kingdom Metazoa; phylum Mollusca; class Gastropoda; order Neogastropoda; family Buccinidae; genus Babylonia; species Babylonia areolata. The sequence goes on along the minus strand of NC_134881.1, from coordinate 55,713,931 downwards.
GGACAGACACAGAGTGTGTGAGGTGTGGGGGCTAGGGGAGGGGGACAGACACAGAGTGTGTGAGGAGTGGGGGCTAGGGGAGGGGGACAGACACAGGGTGTGTGAGGTGTGGGGGCTAGGGGAGGTGACACAGGGTGTGTGAGGAGTGGGGGCTAGGGGAGGTGACACAGGGTGTGTGAGGAGTGGGGGCTAGGGGAGGGGGAGGTGACACAGGGTGTGTGAGGAGTGGGGGCTAGGGGAGGGGGAGGTGACACAGGGTGTGTGAGGAGTGGGGGCTAGGGGAGGGGGAGGTGACACAGGGTGTGTGAGGAGTGGGGGCTAGGGGAGGGGGACAGATACAGGGTGTGTGAGGTGTGGGGGCTAGGGGAGGTGACACAGAGTGTGTGAGGTGTGGGGGCTAGGGGAGGGGGAGGAGACACAGGGTGTGTGAGGAGTGGGGGCTAGGGGAGGGGGAGGTGACACAGGGTGTGTGAGGAGTGGGGGCTAGGGGAGGGGGACAGACACAGGGTGTGTGAGGAGTGGGGGCTAGGGGAGGGGGAGGTGACACACAGTGTGTGAGGAGTGGGGGCTAGGGGAGGTGACACAGGGTGTGTGAGGAGTGGGGGCTAGGGGAGGTGACACAGGGTGTGTGAGGAGTGGGGGCTAGGGGAGGTGACACAGGGTGTGTGAGGAGTGGGGGCTAGGGGAGGGGGACAGACACAGGGTGTGTGAGGAGTGGGGGCTAGGGGAGGGGGAGGTGACACACAGTGTGTGAGGAGTGGGGGCTAGGGGAGGGGGACAGACACAGGGTGTGTGAGGAGTGGGGGCTAGGGGAGGGGGACAGACACAGAGTGTGTGAGGAGTGGGGGCTAGGGGAGGGGGACAGACACAGGGTGTGTGAGGAGTGGGGGCTAGGGGAGGGGGACAGACACAGGGTGTGTGAGGAGTGGGGGCTAGGGGAGGGGGACAGACACAGAGTGTGTGAGGAGTGGGGGCTAGGGGAGGGGGACAGACACAGGGTGTGTGAGGAGTGGGGGCTAGGGGAGGGGGACAGACACAGGGTGTGTGAGGTGTGGGGGCTAGGGGAGGGGGACAGACACAGGGTGTGTGAGGTGTGGGGGCTAGGGGAGGGGGACACAGAGTGTGTGAGGTGTGGGGGCTAGGGGAGGGGGACAGACACAGGGTGTGTGAGGAGTGGGGGCTAGGGGAGGGGGACAGACACAGAGTGTGTGAGGTGTGGGGGCTAGGGGAGGGGGACAGACACAGGGTGTGTGAGGAGTGGGGGCTAGGGGAGGGGGACAGACACAGGGTGTGTGAGGAGTGGGGGCTAGGGGAGGGGGACAGACACAGGGTGTGTGACAAAGCATACAAAAGAACATGAACATAAGGGGTGACAAAGGGGGAAAATTAACATGACACAAAGGGGTGACAAGGGAACAGTGAGGGGTGACAATGGGCACAAGGGAACAGTGAGGGGTGACAATGGGCACAAGGGAACAGTGAGGGGTGACAAGGGAACAGTGAGGGGTGACAAGGGAACAGTGAGGGGTGACAAGGGAACAGTGAGGGGTGACAAGGGAACAGTGAGGGGTGACAATGGAGACAAGGGAACAGTGAGGGGTGACAAGGGAACAGTGAGGGGTGACAAGGGAACAGTGAGGGGTGACAATGGGGACAAGGGAACAGTGAGGGGTGACAATGGGGACAAGGGAACAGTGAGGGGTGACAAGGGAACAGTGAGGGGTGACAAGGGAACAGTGAGGGGTGACAATGGAGACAAGGGAACAGTGAGGGGTGACAATGGGGACAAGGGAACAGTGAGGGGTGACAATGGGGACAAGGGAACAGTGAGGGGTGACAATGGAGACAAGGGAACAGTGAGGGGTGACAATGGAGACAAGGGAACAGTGAGGGGTGACAATGGAGACAAGGGAACAGTGAGGGGTGACAAGGGAACAGTGAGGGGTGACAATGGGGACAAGGGAACAGTGAGGGGTGACAATGGGGACAAGGGAACAGTGAGGGGTGACAATGGAGACAAGGGAACAGTGAGGGGTGACAAGGGAACAGTGAGGGGTGACAATGGGGACAAGGGAACAGTGAGGGGTGACAATGGGGACAAGGGAACAGTGAGGGGTGACAATGGAGACAAGGGAACAGTGAGGGGTGACAATGGAGACAAGGGAACAGTGAGGGGTGACAAGGGAACAGTGAGGGGTGACAATGGGGACAAGGGAACAGTGAGGGGTGACAATGGGGACAAGGGAACAGTGAGGGGTGACAATGGGGACAAGGGAACAGTGAGGGGTGACAATGGGGACAAGGGAACAGTGAGGGGTGACAATGGAGACAAGGGAACAGTGAGGGGTGACAATGGAGACAAGGGAACAGTGAGGGGTGACAAGGGAACAGTGAGGGGTGACAATGGGGACAAGGGAACAGTGAGGGGTGACAATGGGGACAAGGGAACAGTGAGGGGTGACAATGGGGACAAGGGAACAGTGAGGGGTGACAATGGGGACAAGGGAACAGTGAGGGGTGACAATGGGGACAAGGGAACAGTGAGGGGTGACAATGGAGACAAGGGAACAGTGAGGGGTGACAAGGGAACAGTGAGGGGTGACAATGGAGACAAGGGAACAGTGAGGGGTGACAAGGGAACAGTGAGGGGTGACAAGGGAACTGTGAGGGGTGACAAGGGAACAGTGAGGGGTGACAAGGGAACAGTGAGGGGTGACAATGGGAACAGTGAGGGGTGACAATGGGGACAAGGGAACAGTGAGGGGTGACAATGGGGACAAGGGAACAGTGAGGGGTGACAATGGGGACAAGGGAACAGTGAGGGGTGACAATGGGCACAAGGGAACAGTGAGGGGTGACAATGGAGACAAGGGAACAGTGAGGGGTGACAAGGGAACAGTGAGGGGTGACAATGGAGACAAGGGAACAGTGAGGGGTGACAAGGGAACAGTGAGGGGTGACAATGGGGACAAGGGAACAGTGAGGGGTGACAATGGGGACAAGGGAACAGTGAGGGGTGACAAGGGAACAGTGAGGGGTGACAATGGGGACAAGGGAACAGTGAGGGGTGACAATGGAGACAAGGGAACAGTGAGGGGTGACAATGGGCACAAGGGAACAGTGAGGGGTGACAATGGGGACAAGGGAACAGTGAGGGGTGACAATGGGGACAAGGGAACAGTGAGGGGTGACAATGGGGACAAGGGAACAGTGAGGGGTGACAAGGGAACAGTGAGGGGTGACAATGGAGACAAGGGAACAGTGAGGGGTGACAATGGGGACAAGGGAACAGTGAGGGGTGACAATGGAGACAAGGGAACAGTGAGGGGTGACAAGGGAACAGTGAGGGGTGACAATGGGCACAAGGGAACAGTGAGGGGTGACAATGGGGACAAGGGAACAGTGAGGGGTGACAAGGGAACAGTGAGGGGTGACAATGGAGACAAGGGAACAGTGAGGGGTGAGAATGGGGACAAGGGAACAGTGAGGGGTGAGAATGGGGACAAGGGAACAGTGAGGGGTGAGAATGGGGACAAGGGAACAGTGAGGGGTGACAATGGGGACAAGGGAACAGTGAGGGGTGACAAGGGAACAGTGAGGGGTGACAAGGGAACAGTGAGGGGTGAGAATGGGGACAAGGGAACAGTGAGGGGTGACAATGGGGACAAGGGAACAGTGAGGGGTGACAATGGGGACAAGGGAACAGTGAGGGGTGACAAGGGAACAGTGAGGGGTGACAATGGGGACAAGGGAACAGTGAGGGGTGACAATGGGGACAAGGGAACAGTGAGGGGTGACAAGGGAACAGTGAGGGGTGACAATGGGGACAAGGGAACAGTGAGGGGTGACAATGGGGACAAGGGAACAGTGAGGGGTGACAAGGGAACAGTGAGGGGTGACAAGGGAACAGTGAGGGGTGACAATGGGGACAAGGGAACAGTGAGGGGTGACAAGGGAACAGTGAGGGGTGACAATGGAGACAAGGGAACAGTGAGGGGTGACAATGGGGACAAGGGAACAGTGAGGGGTGACAAGGGAACAGTGAGGGGTGACAATGGAGACAAGGGAACAGTGAGGGGTGACAATGGGGACAAGGGAACAGTGAGGGGTGACAAGGGAACAGTGAGGGGTGACAATGGGGACAAGGGAACAGTGAGGGGTGACAAGGGAACAGTGAGGGGTGACAATGGGGACAAGGGAACAGTGAGGGGTGACAATGGGGACAAGGGAACAGTGAGGGGTGACAATGGGGACAAGGGAACAGTGAGGGGTGACAATGGAGACAAGGGAACATGCATATTGGACACTCTTTAGAAAACAGACCCCCCCAAAAATGTGTACAAGAACAATGGCGCTCCATTCATTCTCATAGCCTACAAATGATTTTTTTTTTTTTTCTCGCAGTTTTTCATTCATTTCGCCCCGTGATGAATATTCATCAGCTGGAGCCATAGAAGTGTATTTTCCGGTTTCTCGGAATGTCACGCCTTTTAATCTCGAGAGACATGCATTTTACATATTATCTGTCGTGTGTGTGTGTGTGTGTGTGTGTGTGTGTGTGTGTGTGTGTGTGTGTGTGTGTGTGTGTGTGTGTGTGTGTGTGTGTAGAGAGAGAGAGAGAAAGGTGTGTGTGTGTGTGTGTGTGTGTGTGTGTGTGTGTGTGTGTGGAGAGAGAGAGAGAGAGAAAAGTGTGTGTGTGTGTGTGTGTGTGTGTGTGTGTGTGTGTGTGTGTGTGTGTGTGTGTGTGTGTGTGTGTGTGTGTGTGTAGAGAGAGAGAGAGAAAGAAAGGTGTGTGTGTGTGTGTGTGTGTGTGTGTGTGGAGAGAGAGAGAGAGAGAGAGAGAGAGAGAGAGAGAGAGAGTGAGAGAGAGAGAGAAAAAAAAAGTGTGTGGGTGTGTGGGTATGTGTGTGTGTATGTATGTGATAGAGAGAGAGAGAGTGTACGTGTAAGCGTGCCAGTGTGTGTGTGTGTGTGTGTGTGTGTGTGTGTGTGTGTGTGTGTGTGTGTGTGTGTGTGTGTGTGTGTGAGTGAGTGACTAGTCAAAATGATTTTTACTGATGGCAAAATAGTAAGCTGATACTTTCTTTTCTTCCCCACATGAAAATCTAGGAAGATCTGAATAAAAACATGAACAAGAAAATCAACCACTTCAAGCAATACACAATAACTCTATCCGAAAAAAAAAACAGAGAAAAGAAACACACACACACACACACACACACACACACACACACACACACACACACACACACACACAAACACACACGCGCGCGCACGAAGAAAAAAAGAAAAGAAGAAAACGACAACAAAAAACACAAACGCAAACAAACGAACAAGCATATTGTGTCCACGATTCTGACATACCTCTTTTTCACGAGAGGAACATTTTCACAAGATTATTTGGTGTTTGGGGCATGATAAAGGTGATCTGGTGTTTGGGGCATGATAAAGGTCATCTGGTGTTTAAGGCATGATAAAGGTCATCTGGTGTTTAAGGCATGATAAAGGTCATCTGGTGTTTGGGGCATGATAAAGGTCATCTGGTGTTTGAGGCATGATAAAGGTCATCTGGTGTTTGAGGCATGATAAAGGTCATCTGGTGTTTGAGGCATGATAAAGGTCATCTGGTGTTTAAGGCATGATAAAGGTCATCTGGTGTTTGGGGCATGATAAAGGTGATCTGGTGTTTGAGGCATGATAAAGGTCATCTGGTGTTTGAGGCATGATAAAGGTCATCTGGTGTTTAAGGCATAATAAAGGTCATCTGGTGTTTGAGGCATAATAAAGGTCATCTGGTGTTTAAGGCATAATAAAGGTCATCAGGTGCTTAAGGCATAATAAAGGTAATCTGGCGCTTAAGGCATAATAAAGGTCATCTGGTGTTTTGAGGCATAATAAAGGTCATCAGGCGTTTGAGGCATAATAAAGGTCATTTGGTGTTTAAAGCATAATAAAGGTCATCTGGTGTTTAAGGCATAATAAAGGTCATCTGGTATTTGAGGATAATAAAGGTCATCTGGTATTTGAGGCATAATAAAGGTCATCTGGTATTTGAGTCATAATAAGAAATAATCTGATGTTTAGGCATAGTACAGGTCATCTGGTGTTTGAAAGAGAGAGAGAGAGGGGGGGGGAGAGAGAGAAAGAGAGCTGGATGAACAATCAGACAGACAGACAGAGAGACAGACAAATAGAGAGGGACAGACAGACAGATCGACAGAAAGACATGTAAACAGAGGGGACTGAATAGACAGACGGGGGGGGGGGGGGGGTGCAGACAGACAGAGGGCCATACGGAAAGATAGACAGACAGAGTGTGGCAGAAAGACAGACAGACAGAAAGGGACAGACAGACAGAGGGGGTGGATAGACAGACAAAGACACAGAGAGGGGCAGATCGAAAGACAGACAGATAGACAGACAGACAGACAGACAGACAGACGGACAGATAGACAGATAGACAGACGGACAGAGAGGGGCAGATCGAAAGACAGACAGACAGACAGACAGACAGATAGACAGACGGACAGAGAGAGGCAGATCGAAAGACAGACAGACAGACAGATAGACAGACGGACAGAGAGAGGCAGATCGAAAGACAGACAGACAGACAGACAGACAGACAGACAGACAGATAGACGGACAGAGAGAGGCAGATCGAAAGACAGACAGACAGACAGATAGACAGATAGACAGACGGACAGAGAGAGGCAGATCGAAAGACAGACAGACAGATAGATAGACAGATAGACAGACGGACAGAGAGGGGCAGATCGAAAGACAGACAGACAGATAGATAGACAGACGGACAGAGAGAGGCAGATCGAAAGACAGACAGACAGACAGATAGACAGACAGACAGAGAGAGGCAGATCGAAAGACAGACAGACAGACAGACAGACAGACAGATAGATAGACAGATAGACAGACGGACAGAGAGGGGCAGATCGAAAGACAGACAGACAGACAGATAGACAGACGGACAGAGAGAGGCAGATCGAAAGACAGACAGACAGACAGACAGACAGACAGACAGACAGATAGACAGACGGACAGAGAGAGGCAGATCGAAATACAGACAGACAGATAGATAGACAGATAGACAGACGGACAGAGAGAGGCAGATCGAAAGACAGACAGATAGATAGATAGACAGAGAGACAGACGGACAGAGAGGGGCAGATCGAAAGACAGACAGACGGACAGATAGACAGACGGACAGAGAGGGGCAGATCGAAAGACAGACAGACAGATAGACAGATAGACAGACGGACAGATAGACAGACGGACAGAGAGGGGCAGATCGAAAGACAGACAGACAGATAGACAGATAGACAGACGGACAGAGAGAGGCAGATCGAAAGACAGACAGACAGACAGATAGACAGATAGACAGACGGACAGAGAGGGGCAGATCGAAAGACAGACAGACAGATAGACAGATAGACAGACGGACAGAGAGAGGCAGATCGAAAGACAGACAGACAGATAGACAGACGGACAGAGAGGGGCAGATCGAAAGACAGACAGACAGACAGACAGACACACAGGAGGGCAGACAGACAGACACACAGACAGACACACACACACACAGACACAGACACACACACACACACAGACGTACAGACAGACAGACAGACGTACAGACACACAGGAGGGCAGACAGACAGATGAACAGACATACAAGGAAGACAAGGAGAGGTGAAGTGTGTGGCGCAGTGATGCACAGACAGTCCAGAAGCAGCAGTTCCGGAATACAGGAAGAGAGGCAGGTCGGTCACATGGCCGTCCTGCACGCCAACAGCGCCACAAACGGAAAGAGGCATACGTCACAAGCACTGCACTGCACCGCGGCTTCTGCTGCTCTGCACGTGCATCCTGGGTGTCACGTGGTGCTGACCAGAGGAAGGTGGCAGAATGGTACAGACGCTCATTCTGCCAATACAAAGAGTCTGTGAGGGTGTGGGTTCAAACCCGGCTCTCGCCCTTTCTCCCAAGTTTGACTGGAAAATTCAAACTGAGCGTCTAGTCTTTCGGATGAGACGATAAACCCGAACTTCCGTGTGCAGCACGCACTTGACGCACTGAAAAAGAGCCCATGGCAACATAAAATGTTGTCCTCTGGCAAAATTCTGTCGGAGAAATCCACTCGGATGGGAATACAAATATCTATGTGTAGCCGGTTGGGCAGGGTTCTCTCACCACGTCAGCACCAGTTTTCTCCAAGGCTTTATTGAGGACAAGACGGGGAACATATCGGGACTTGGGTAAACGGAACAGGAGAGCGGGGGGTTAAAGGGCAAGGGACTGTCCTCGTGAAAGGCGGGAAATAAATAATTAAGTAAATGATTACCCTGTGGACAAAACAAAGTCCTCGTAAACAAGGGTACAGTAATGTCTATCTACATTCATTCACTCATTCACTCCAAACATCACTTTACCAAAAATTTCACGTGAATCTACAATTGTTACAAACGTGTGATAAGACTAAACTATCCCATTAATTGAAATGAGCAATTGCTTCCCTATTCGAAATTGTCTAATTTCTTAAAGATATTTATATAAATCCTAGAAACTTCAAAACGTAAGTTGAGGTTACATTTCAGTTAAGATTAACTCGGTTATTCGAAATAATTGCAAACTAGTTCAAATGCATAACATCTAAACTCAAAGTAAACTGATAGAATAATATCAATAAGGAAATACCAATAGCATTTACATTTTGGTATCAATTTCTCAATGCTAGAAATGTTTACTGTAAAGTATGATATATTTCACTCACCCTATCAGGTTGACAGAGGCCCGCACACACACTGCTGTTGCCTGGTCTCTTTTAAAGCTAACTGAGAACTGATGATATTGGTTCGACAAGGAAAGGGTAGGAGAACTCACTTCGTAAAAACATATCAAGATGCAGCACATCCACCCTACATGATTATTATTTTGCACGTGAAGTTATGATGCTAAAGCTAACACGGGTCATAAACGTGCACTCTCTCTCTTTCAATTTCTCTCTCTCTCTTCTCTCTCTTTCTCTCTCTCTCTTTCTGCGGGGCAAAGAGAACAATTTTGCCCTGTTACATATGCATGCACTCAAGGCCGACTAAGCGCGGTGGGTTTTGCTGCTGGTTAGATTCTGCTTAGCAGACGTGGTGTAGCGTATATGTATTTGTCCGAACGCAGTGACGCCTTCTTGAGAAACTGAAACTGAAACTGAAACTGACCGGTGAAAGGGAGCCACAGAGACGTTGATGTCTGCCTTGTCACCAACTGTTTCACGTGCAGTCATGTCTGTCTTGTCCTCAATTGTTTCACGTACAACAATGTCTGTCTTATCTGTCTTGTCGTCAACTATTTCACCTACAGCAATGTCTGTCTTGTCTGTCTTGTCGTCAACTATTTCACCTACAGCAATGTCTGTCTTGTCAACTGTTTCACCTGCAGAGATGTCTGTCTTGTCTGTCTTGTCCCCAACTGTTTCATCTACATGATGTCTGTCTTGTCTGTCTTGTCGTCAACTGTTTCACCTGCAGAGATGTCTGTCTTGTCTGTCTTGTCCCCAACTGTTTTACCTACATGATGTCTGTCTTGTCTGTCTTGTCCCCAACTGTTTTACCTACATGATGTCTGTCTTGTCTGTCTTGTCCTCAACTGTTTCACGTGCAGTGATGTCTGTCTTGTCTGTCTTGTCCCCAACTGTTTCACGTGCAGTGATGTCTGTCTTGTCTGTCTTGTCCCCAACTGTTTCACCTACATGATGTCTGTCTTGTCTGTCTTGTCCCCAACTGTTTCACGTGCAGTGATGTCTGTCTTGTCTGTCTTGTCCCCAACTGTTTCACCTGCAGAGATGTCTGTCTTGTCTGTCTTGTCCCCAACTGTTTCACCTGCAGAGATGTCTGTCTTGTCTGTCTTGTCGTCAACTGTTTCACCTGCAGAGATGTCTGTCTTATCTGTCTTGTCCCCAACTGTTTTACCTGCAGAGATGTCTGTCTTGTCTGTCTTGTCCCCAACTGTTTTACCTGCAGAGATGTCTGTCTTGTCTGTCTTGTCCCCAACTGTTTCACCTGCAGAGATGTCTGTCTTGTCTGTCTTGTCCCCAACTGTTTCACCTGCAGAGATGTCTGTCTTATCTGTCTTGTCCCCAACTGTTTCACGTGCAGCGATGTCTGTCTTGTCTGTCTTGTCCCCAACTGTTTCACCTGCAGAGATGTCTGTCTTATCTGTCTTGTCCCCAACTGTTTCATCTACATGATGTCTGTCTTGTCTGTCTTGTCCCCAACTGTTTCATCTACATGATGTCTGCCTTGTCTGTCTTGTCCCCAACTGTTTCATCTACATGATGTCTGTCTTGTCTGTCTTGTCCCCAACTGTTTCACGTGCAGAGATGTCTGCCTTGTCTGTCTTGTCCCCAACTGTTTCATCTGCATGATGTCTGCCTTGTCTGTCTTGTCCCCAACTGTTTCATCTACATGATGTCTGTCTTGTCTGTCTTGTCGTCAACTGTTTCACCTGCAGAGATGTCTGTCTTGTCTGTCTTGTCCCCAACTGTTTCACCTGCAGAGATGTCTGTCTTGTCTGTCTTGTCCCCAACTGTTTCACCTACATGATGTCTGTCTTGTCTGTCTTGTCCCCAACTGTTTCACGTGCAGAGATGTCTGTCTTGTCTGTCTTGTCCCCAACTGTTTCACCTGCAGTGATGTCTGTCTTGTCTGTCTTGTCCCCAACTGTTTCACCTGCAGAGATGTCTGTCTTGTCTGTCTTGTCCTCAACTGTTTCACGTGGCGTTACCTGGCGAAGACAGGGCGACAGTGACGACGTCAATAGAGAGAGGGTTGCAATCAGGACTGATTGAATCAGAATCGTTTCAGTGAAAACTGTTGGGCGTTGGGTGTTGGTCTTTGTACTTCTAATTAAGAGCGGTTCTATTTTCTGCGCGGGACAGTTTAATGTTTGCGATGTTCGCTCCAAATGCATGCTACGTCTGTCTGTCCGTCTGTCTGTTTGGCAGTCTGTATGTCTCTCTTTCTCCTCCACATCTCTGCTTCATAGCTCACACAGATGGTAGATGTTTGTGAAGGTAAGAGAGAGACAGAGACAGACAGACAGACAGACAGAGAAGACAAGGACAGACAGACAGTCGAGGCTCAGAGTGATTTCATACCTCTGGAACGTACATCACTGCATATTCATACCTCTGTCTATCCTCTCTGTCTACGGAAATCGGAAAGTGGTGATGATGACAGGAAAAGTTTGAAACTTCCACACTTCTGTATTGTAATCGTAAAACAATGAAACGCCGATCGATGTGGGATGCCGGAGGTAAAAGTGTTATGTTGCCAACACGCAACTTTCGATTCGACCACCGTTTGTTTCCGCTGGGGAGATAAGATGTTATTTAGATCGTTGTATGTATGCTGCACACCCGTCTATCCCCGAGTTTTTTGTTTTCTCGCTGTGAACCATGAAGGTTTTGCCTCCTATGTTTAAGATAGTTTCATGTATTTATTTGTTTATTTATTATTTTAGGGATTATTTTATTTCTTGTTTTATGTTAATGTTTTACACAAACCTGGGAGAGCTCTTTCAACCTGCCCAGCAGGATGGGATTTATGCAAAGGTCAGACACCTCCTCACTCTCTCTCTCTCTGCCTGTCTGTCTGCCTGCCTGTCGGTCTGTCTGTTTCTCTCTCTCTCTCTCTCTCTCTCTCTCTCTCTCTCTCTCTCCTTCCACGGCAGAAGCGTATATGGATCGGCACCAACGCTCTGACACCTCCTTAAAACTGAAATCGTATCTGTCATCAGGAAGACATTAAAATAATGTTTTCCCGTTTACATTTGTGCCCTTCATTTGGTTAGTATGCGCCTTTCTTTTTTTTTCTTCTTTCCAAAAGACAAATGGAGAATGTTAAGAACAAAGTAGGCCTGTCAGCTATTTTGAAGTAAAACGATTCGTTGCTCTAACGAAGGAGGCTCACCTAGACATGCCTCAAAGATTCACAAACCATTTTGTGCAGAATAGTCAGATCAAAGCCATACGCGTTACATTTTCTTTCCTGAGCTCTGGATGTCTGCAGTCTATATTGAGATCAAAGCCATGAATATAACATTTCTTTCGTGAAGTTTTGGTGTCTGCAGTCTATTGAGATCAAAGCCATGAATATAACATTTCTTTCGTGAAGTTTTGGTGTCTGCAGTCTATTGAGATAAAAGCCACATGCGATTCTGTTCTGGGAGAGTGCTGTGTATATTGAGATCAAAGTTATACACGTAACATTTCTGCTGTGAGCTCTCGATGTCTGCAGTTTTAAATTGAGATCAAAGCCATACAGATAACATTTCTTTCATGAGGTCTAGCCAGGTGTCTGTAGTCTATATTGAGATCAAAGTTATACACATAACATTTCTTTCATGAGGTCTAGCCAGGTGGCTGTAGTCTATATTGAGATCAAGTTAAGTAGTCTATATTGAGATCAAAGCTATACACATAACATTTCTTTCATGAGGTCTAGCCAGGTGTCTGTAGTCTATATTGAGATCAAAGTTATACACATAACATTTCTTTCATGAGGTCTAGCCAGGTGGCTGTAGTCTATATTGAGATCAAAGTTATACACATAACATTTCCTTCTTGAGATCTGGCTGTCTGATCAAAGCCATACACATGATTTCTTTCGTGAGGTCTGGATGTTTTTTTGTGTTGTTTTTTTTGCAGCAGTGTACAAAGCATGTTTCACACTTTGGGGTTCATCTCTTTGTGTGCGTGTGTGTGTGTGTGTGCGCGCGCACGCGCGTTTGTGTGTGTGTGGCGTGTTTGTGTGTGTGTGTGTGTGGCGTGTTTGTGTGTGTGTGTGGCGTGTTTGTGTGTGTGTGTGTGTGTGTGTGTGTGTGTGTGTGTGTGTGTGTGTGTGTGTGTGTGTATGTGTGTGTGTATGTGAGGAAAAGAGAGAGAGAGAGAACTCGAACTCGAACAGAGAGAGAATAGAGAATGAGAGAGAATTATTAAAAAAAACAAAAACAAAAAACCCCAACAAAAACAACCAACCAACCAACCAAACAAAAACCAACCACTGCCAGCAGTACGGAGCGCTCAACAGCCTCCAACATGCTCAGCCTGTAACAACAAGAGTGAGGATGGGGGAGGGGAGGAGGAGGAGGAGGAGGACAGGGAGGCTAGCTAGCAACACTCCCCTCCCTTCCCCACCCCCACAAATCTGGCACTAAGGATGAAAAAAAAAAAAAAAAAAAAAAAAAAGCAAAAGAGCCCATTCGAACTCTTCCACCCATGGCCTAAAAAAGTGTGAGTGTGTTCCCAACGAGCCGAACGTAGAACCAGATGCTGATCTACCACCACCACCTCCAGCATCCCCCCCTCCCTCCTTCTCCCACCCTCTCCGCCCCCAATCACGCCCTCTTTTTTTCCCACAGTGGCGCGTGTCGCGCGGCGACATTTTGACTCTTTTACGGCGCGGGGCCGGTGAAACAAACGGTAGTTGGCACGCGACAAGCGGCGGCGATTGGTGACGTCAGCAAAGTTGGGGGCGGTGAAGGGAGGGCCATTTGTGGCCTTGTCGGAGACGCATGGGCTCCAGTCTCCACTCGACTGTCCTCCACTGAGGCCGCCACCACACACACACGGTCTGCTGGGCTGGAGTAAGGGAGTATAACAAGGAATCCTCGTGCCGGTGAGCTGCTGTGGGACCCACGTGTTCTGGTGGGGACTTTTCAAGGCGGTACACCACACCAAGTGGGCAAGTAAGTAGCTGAAAGAAAGACAGGGCGGAAAAGGAAGGAAGGAAGGAAGGCAGGAAGGAAGGGAGGAAGAAAGGAAGGAAGGGAGGAAGGGAGGGAGAAAGGAAGGCAGGAAGGAATGAAAGAAGGAAGGAAGGCAGGAAGGAATGAAAGAAGAAAGGCAGGAATGAAAGAAGGAAGGAAGGAAGGAATGAGAGAAGGAAGGAAGGGAGGAAGGAATGAAAGAAGAAAGGCAGGAATGAAAGAAGGAAGCAAGAAGGAATGAAAGAAGGAAGGAAGGGAGGAAGGAATGAAAGAAGAAAGGCAGGAATGAAAGAAGGAAGCAGGAAGGAATGAAAGAAGGAAGGAAGGAAGGCAGGAAGGAATGAAAGAAGGAAGGAAGGAAGGCAGGAAGGAATGAAAGAAGGAAGGAAGGCAGGAATGAAAGAAGGAAGGAAGGCAGGAAGGAATGAAAGAAGGAAGGAAGGCAGGAAGGAATGAAAGAAGGAAGGAAGGCAGGAATGAAAGAAGGAAGGAAGGCAGGAAGGAATGAAAGAAGGAAGGCAGGAAGGCAGGAAGGAAGGCTGTCAAACGAGAACTTTCAGAAGTGAAAAAAAGTTTCCTTTCTTGCTGTCAGCGTAAGTCCAGTGCAGTTATCGGGGGAAAAGAGAAGACTTTGTTTCCATCATTAGGAACTTCGTGTTTTAATTGGATGATTGTAGGCAGACGGCCTGACAAGAAGACAGCACGAAAGAAAGAAAAGAATGATGAAAACAGAAAGACAGACAGACAGAAAAAAGGAAACAAATGAAAAAAACCTAGAAACTGAGTTCTCTCATAAAGACAAAAGTTTCTTTCTCTTTTTTATTTCCTAGCGGAAATCCTCGTCAAGGAAAAAGCCTTTTTTTTTTCTCTGTGAATTGAACCGTGTCATCTCTTGAAAGTGGTCAAAATGTAACGGCAGTTCCAGTAACAGCATTTTCTATGAACAACAACAACGTTTTTTGGGTTTTTTTTTAAAATTTTATTTTTTTTACCTTAAGGACGGCAGGTTTTCTGATACATTGTTCAGTTTCTACCTGTCTATCTATCTTTCTGTCTCTCAAAAGAAGGGGGGTTTGAGTTATATATACACAAATATACGTTAAAATTATACATACATACATATATATCTATATCTATCTATCTATCTATCTATATATATATATATATATATATATATATATATAGAGAGAGAGAGAGAGAGAGAGAGAGAGAGAGAAGACAAACGCCAAACATTCCGCAATGTTGGAAAACTGAATTATCGATCTGTCTATGTTTTGTCTTTTCACAACAAGGTCCCCAAATGCCTTCAAATCAAATCAGCCAGTTTTCCCCTACAAAGCCTTTCTATGGTATCAAATATCAAAGCAGCCGATTTTCAAGTAAAAATGTCAGCAAGAGAACTGAAATAGCAATGGACGTGGCATATATGCATAATGAAAGCCACACGGAGCTGACCAAGCTGTGATATTCTGAGACTGACGGGCAGGTGATTAAGAGTGCTAGAATTTTAACTCCAATCTGAGTATAGTTCGATCGCATCAGCGTCTGGTGAGTAAAAGGCTGAGATTTTTTTTCCCGATCTCTGACGTCAGTAGGTGTGTCTTCCGTGTCATACTGCGGTGGGTTGAGGGTACCCAGAAATACCCGGCATGCACCACAGCAACAATCAGGTGATGCTGGTCATGCCTCAAAGACGCTGTGACGCTTTGTCACTTGAATGTCATTGGCCATGAGGTCCTTATGACACGGGGGAAGGCTTCAACATGCTTTCAATTTATAGCAAACCATTATGATAAACGAATGAAATTGTGAAAGCAAAATTAATAATAAAACAAAACAAGGTTCTTTCATGTCACAAAGAGAGAGAGGGAGAGGGAGAGAGAGGGAGAGAGAGAGAGAGAGACAGACAGACACACACACACACACACACACACACACACACACACACACACACACACACAGAGTAAAATCAAAGGAAAAAAAGAAGGATGAATAAGAATTTTTTTTTAATAAAGATGAAGAGAGTAAGAAGATCAAAAAGATACAGATAGTGACACCAAAAGAAGATAAAGATGAAGAGAGTAAGAAGATCAAAAAGATACAGATAGTGACACCAAAAGAAGATATAGATGAAGAGAGTAAGAAGATCAAAAAGATACAGATAGTGACACCAAAAGAAGATAAGAAGATCAAAAAGATAAAGATAGTGACACCAAAAGAAGATATAGATGAAGTGAGTAAGATCAAAAGAAAAAAAATAAAGAAAAACGAAGAGAGGAAGATGGAATAAAAAGGTGAAGAAAGTGAGAAAGTAAGATTAAAAAAAAAAAAAAGAAAAAAAAAAGAAGACGACGAAGACCCCACCCCCACCCCCTCATCACAAAAAAGACATACACCAAAAAAGACAAAGAGAGAGAGAGAAAAAAGAGAGAGACAGAGAAGAAAGACTAACCACAAGAAAAACCAGTCAGGAGAAACGAGAAAGTTGACTGGAGAGCCAGACAGACAGAAAGAGAGACAGACAGACAGAAAGAGACAGACAGACAGAAAGAGACAGACAGACAGAAAGAGACAGACAGACAGACAGGCAGGCAGATGTAGATTGCACTGAAGTGACGCTTTGCCTATTTCTTGTTCCCTCTTGTTCAGTTGCATCCCCTTTATCTGAACAAAGCTGGACGAAGGCGAACCTGCTATCGGTTTAAGAGAGACAAGGCAAGACAAGACAAGGCAAGACAAAACATGTTGCTGCTCAATCAAACCTATAGCCATCAGATTAAAAAAAACAACAAGAAGAAGAACTACTTCCTGATAGACAGGAGAATAGGAACAAACAATGCCCATTTTTGTTGGTTTTCTGTGTGTGTTTCTATGCCTCACACCTGTTTTCAGAATCTTGTCAGCTGTGGCTGTGCTCTGTGAACTTTAGTTGTTGTCCAGTTTTTTCCCTGACACACACGTGTTTGTGTTTGTGTGCGAAGGACAAAGATGGTTGAAATCGTCTCCCGTCCCCATCACTGTACACCAATCAAGTGCCAAGTAAAAGAATTTGATTTTTTAAAAAGAAGTTAATTTCAGTGCAGGTTATCTGGAAAGTAATGTAAATGTGTTATATCCCTGAAGTTTTTAGTGCCCGTTCTGTGTTCGCATGAAGTATGTTAACTCAATAGATATGTCAAATATGGTGATGGATCTAACTGACGTGAACCGCTAAAACTCTCTGAACTGAAGAAACACACACACGCACACGCGCGCGCGCGCGCGCGAACGCACACCGACACACAGACAGACACACACACACATACACACAAACACGCACACACACACACACACGCACAAACGCACACATACACGAACGCACACACACACACACACACACACACGAACGCACACACACACACACACACACACGCACACACACGCGCGCGAACGCACACAGACACACAGACAGACAGACACACACACACATACACACAAACACGCACACACACACATACACGAACGCACACACACACACACACATACACACAAACACGCACACACACACACATACACGAACGCACACACACACGAACACACACACACGAACGCACACACACATACACACACACACACACATTATTCTGTGAATAAATCGAAGACGTAGTCACTGGCTTCTACTGCACCTTGTGACAAGTTCCCACGTCGCGAGTTTCACGACTGGACATTTGCCAAAGAAGCTGTTGGACCACACACGTGCAAAATGCTAATGGACCACTTGGGATGAACTAATTCTCCATTCAGCGTGTCTCTGCTGAAGCCAGTGCTGCTTGATAATTAATGTATGTATTCCTGCAATGTAGCTTGACAATTAATGTATGCATTCTTGTGAATCTTTACTATCAAACGAGGTTTGCAGCAGGAAGACGCGCATGTTACTGGATAACTGTGGACTATGTCTTGTTCTGTTAAGAGAGAGAGAGAGAGAGAGAGAGAGAGAGAGAGAGAGAAGTCTGTACTTTTGTCTTGTTCTGTAAAAGTAAAGTCTGTACTTAATGTCTTTTCTGTAAAATCTAGTGTTTTATTTATGTCTTGTTATGTAAAGTAGAGTCTGCCCTTATGTCTGATTCTGTAAAATAGAGTCTATACTTTCGTCTTTTCTGTAAACTTTAGTTTTTATTTATGTCTTGTTATGTAAAATAGAGTCTGCAACTTAGGTCTTGCTGTGTAAAATAGAATGGACAGAGAATGTTTCTAGTTTCGGTTCAGTGGTTTAATTCAACGTCTGTTAATCATTGATGATATTTGAATGCAACTCAAATCTCGTATGTACTCAGAGATTGTCTCTCCCGGTGAAGGGGGTAAATAAATCTGGTACAAAATAACTAATGACAAGTGACATAAACGGTCTCTGAAGAATTCGAGTTATACAAAGGATCTAGGTCACGCTAATGACCTCTGGATCTAAAGGATCTCTGTAGGATTTCTGACACACAACAGAAAATCTGTAGGATCTCGATAGGATTTATGTCACACAAAGGGTCTCTCTAGGATCTACGTTAAAAAAAAATCTCAGGGATCTCCATCACACAAAAGGTCTTCTTAGGATATCTGACATGCAAAAGATCTCTTTAGGATCTCTACCAAACATATGTTTGGCCTGGATCTCTGTCACACACAGGGTCTCTGTAGGATCTCTATCTGTCTAGTATCTCTGCAACACAGTCTCTGTATGATCTCTATCTATCTAGTATCTCTGCAACACAGTCTCTGTTGGATGTCTGTCAAAAGGATCTCTCCAAGATTTGTGTCACACAAATGATCTCTCTACGAACTCTGTCACAAACAGTTTGTCTTTGTCCACATACGATTTCTCTGTGGCTTAACGATTTCTCTGTGGCTTAACTAACGATTTCTCTGTGGCTTAACGATTTCTCTGTGGCTTAACTAACGGTTTCTCTGTGGCTTAACGATTTCTCTGTGGCTTAACTAACGGTTTCTCTGTGGCTTAACTAACGGTTTCTCTGTGGCTTAACGATTTCTCTGTGGCTTAACTAACGGTTTCTCTGTGGCTTAACTAACGATTTCTCTGTGGCTTAACGATTTCTCTGTGGCTTAACGATTTCTCTGTGGCTTAACTAACGGTTTCTCTGTGGCTTAACGATTTCTCTGTGGCTTAACTAACGGTTTCTCTGTGGCTTAACGATTTCTCTGTGGCTTAACGATTTCTCTGTGGCTTAACGATTTCTCTGTGGCTTAACGATTTCTCTGTGGCTTAACGATTTCTCTGTGGCTTAACGATTTCTCTGTGGCTTAACGATTTCTCTGTGGCTTAACGCATGTGTACAAAGGAGGAAGGTGGCAGAATGGTGCAGACGCTCATCTGCCAATACAGAGTTCGATTCCCGCTCTCGTCCTTTGTCCCAAGTCTGACTGGAATCTCAGAACTGGGCGTCGTCATTCAGATGAGACGATGACACCCAGGTCCTGGGTACAGCACGCAGCTGGCGCGCTGAAAAAGAACCCATGGCAACAAAAGTGTTGTCCACTGGCAAAATTAAGCAGAAGGAACCCACTCTGACAGGCACACACACACACACACACACACATATATATATATATATATGCATGCACTCGAGGCTTGACTAAGAGCGTTGGGTTCTGCATGCTGCTGGTCAGGCATCTTGTCTAGCGAGTTGTGGTGAAGCGCATATGGATTTGTCCGGACGTAGTGACACTTTTCCTTGAGAAACTGAAAACTGAAACAGAAAAAAAATATGACAGTGCACCCTTCTTCTTATCTTCTTCTTCTTCTTTCTCTTCGTTCGTGGACTGCAACTCCCACGTTCACTCGTAATGTACACGAGTGGGCTTTTACGTTTATGATCGATATTACCCCCGCCATGTAGGCAGCCATACTCCGTTTTTAGGGGTACAGTGCACTCAGCGTGCCAAGACTGGCATTCAGCTCACTGTCATTATTTGATTTGATTTGATATGGATACTTATATAGTGCCTATCCTCGGTCGGAGACCAAGCTCTAAGCGCTTCACAAACTCGGAGTCATTTGCACAACAGGCTGCCTACCTGGGTAGAGCCGACTGACGGCTGCCATTGGGCGCTCATCATTCGTTTCCTGTGTCATTCAATCAGATTTCAAACACACACACATACACGCTCAGACAGACATGTAACATTTTACATGTATGACCGTTTTGTTTGTTTACACAGCCATGTAGGCAGCCATACACCGTTTTCGGGGGTGTGCATGTTGCGTATGTTCTTGTTTCCATAACCCACCGAACTCTGACGTGGATTACAGGATCTTTAACGTGCGTATTGCTCTTCTGCGTGCTTATACACACGAAGGTGGTTCAGGCACTTGCAGGTCTGCACATATGTTGACCTGAGAGATCGGAAAAATCTCCACCCTTAAATCACCAGGTGCCGTTACCGAGATTCGAACCTGGGACCCTCAGATTGAAAGTCCAACGCTTTAACCAATCGGCTATTATCAGTGACCCCGTCAGCCACAAATGCTTTGTGGCGGCAGCTACACACACACACACACACACCACACACACACACACACACACACACCACACACACACACACACACACACACCACACACACACACACACACACACATCACACACACACACCACACACACACACACACACACACACCATCACGGCGTCAGGCCAGTGGAAAACAGTGGCGGGTGTGTCAGCACGTTATCATCGTGGGTTTGCCAAACTCCCAGATAAGGCTGCAGCACCCTCCATGGATGGGGATTGCCAGGCACCTTTAAGTCCTCCGTTTTGTCAGTTGTTGACGTTTGCCCACCTGTGTGTGTGTGTGTGTGTGTGTGTGTGTGTGTGTGTGTGTGAGAGAGAGAGAGAGAGAGAGAGAGAGAGAGAGAGAGAGAGAGAGAGAGCACAAAACACAAAACGTTTTTGATTCAAGGATTAAGATTAGATTTTAGGCATGACCTATTCTTCCAATCTGTCCTTGCTAATCGAGAGAGAGAGAGAGAGAGAGAGAGAGAGAGAGAGAGAGAGAGAGAGTCATCTTTTAAAATCACTCAGTGACAAGGAACAGTGAAACTACTGATATATTCTGACACTCATGATAACTGGTGGCTGCTTCCAGTTATCTCACCCGCACAGTACGTGAGAAACCTTTCAAAACAACACATTCATAGGACCGTACACTGATGCAAAACTAATTAGATACGTAATGAGTGCTGTGACTAGATTTATATAACTATTGTGTCTTCGATATTGTTTGCCTTGTTTCAGACATAGTAATTGAAGTGACAATGAATGAACGTATCGTTAGTGTCCAGTCCGATAGCCACCAAAGTCCTGTGCTGATTATTGTTTCAACTTACACAATCTTAGGGTGAAACGGATTCAAAGTAAAACACAAAACGTTTTAATTTCAGGCCGTCAACAAGAAGTACGAAATCTTTTTAATTTTCCTGTGAAAAATTTGGAAAAAACATATATTCCAAGCAGTTTCGTAATATAACTTTAAGGAGCATAATTATATCACAGGCGTTTGGATAAAACCTTACTGGTAGCAGTCTAATTCACGCACATCACCATGGAAGGCCAAGAACATGTCTGTATATTTACACAGAAATTCGACGTTCAAATAAGACGTGAGAAGCTGAGGTACGCTCACTCAGTCTGGTTCCGCGACTAAGCCATTATTGTCGTCAGTAGTTGGTATATTAGTATATTAGTTAGTATATTCAGTCAGGGCAGGCACTACTGAAAACCACCCAAGTGACCCAGCAGCAGTGCAGGGTCTCCTCTGGTGTGTGGCCAAACTAACGACCTGATATCCGTTGTTCCCAATGGACTGCCGACGCTGGAACTGTGACAGACGAACCTGGTCGTGTATGCGGGACACGGAATGAGTTGCGTGGGTGTAATGCCACAGAAACGGTGCAGATGATAGGACATAAAAAGTTTGTTGTTTTTTTTTAAAGGGGGGGGGGTCGGGGGGGGGGGGAGCAATAAAGGTGAGAAGTAAAGTCCAGTGTTTCCACCTTCCACCATGGGTGTTGATTGCTCCACCATAGTTCTCAACCAGGTGTTTCAGAAAAAAAAAAGAAAGAAAGCAGCAAAGATTTATGATGATCATGGAAATCCTCCTCCTCATCACCGACTTTTCTCGTGTTTATATAAATAAATACCATCAACAGCGACGGCGAAAATGAGCCACAACTCCATCCCCACAAACCATCATTAGGACTGTCCATTGTCTGATAAATCATTGAGCCGTTTGACAAATGGTGCAAGCAAACAGCTTTTATAACTGTGGAGAGAGAGAGAGAGAGAGAGAGAGACAGACAGACAGACAGACAGACAGAGACAGAGAGAGAGAGAGAGAGAGAGAGAACTCTGATTAAAAATTGAGCGATTATGAACCCGCTCTAAATATTTAACAATTGAGCGATTATGAACCCACTCTAAATATTTAACAACTGAGCGATTATGAACCCGCTCTAAATATCTGAAGTGTTGGGTCAATAGAATAACGCAAAACAATCCTCCATTATCCTTTGCCCTTTCATAAAAAAAAGTCTGTAACAAATATCAAAAAGCGAAAGGGGCTGGGCACTTTAGCATGTTCGTTGGTGTGTGTGTGTGTGTGTGTGTGTGTGTGTGTGTGTGTGTGTGTGTGTGCGGTGCGGAGAGGGGGTTGCGGGAGGGGGGGGGGGGCATGGGGAACTAATCCTTTACAGAGTTGCACTTATCATACTCCCTTCCACACCCACATCCTCCCTCCTCCTCCCGCAACCCAGAGCAAGCCAGTGAGGGAGGGAGTGGGGGGTGGGGGAGGAAGAAGCGGAGAGGGAGGGAGGGAGGGGGGAGGGCAGTGGTGACGAGGAATCCCCCCAGCTGGCACCAGCAGCCAGACTGGCAGAAATGCACGGCTCGGCACGGGCAGCTCGTCTCGCGCTACACGGCCAGATACCTGACCAGGGCCTGCCGAGCAGATGGCGTGGGTGGGGTCTGGCGTCACGCCCAGCTATAATTAAACACGTGCCAAGAGGCGACAAACAAAGCAATCGGTCTCACCGCCACGAGCAGCATCACCACCATCACCATCACCATTACCACCATCACCACCATCATCATCGTCGTCATCATCATCATCATTACCACGTCACACCCACACATCCCAATCTCCGCGCAGTGTCAGTGCTGAGGCGGGAGGGGAGCAGAGGAAGGAACGAGTTGTTAATGAAGCTCATAACACCGCACTCGGTCTCCTCCCCCCTCAACACCCCCCACACCCCCTCACCACCCCCACACCCCCCCTGTCTGCACAGAAGCGGGGAAGGAATAAAAACGCAGCAGTCTGCGTGGTGTGTGGCATTCACACCTTTTGAACTGACCGGCGCCAGGGACTCATTGGACTGACAAGAGTGAGGAGTCTTCGGTGAGGAATTCATCACCATCATCTTCCTACGTAACGCTTCCACCCGCCCCCCCTCCCACACACACAACCCCCTTCCTCCCTCCCTCCTCTCCTCCTCCCCCCCTCCCAATGGCGGGTGGGCATTCTATCGTGACGTGAGAGGCCTTGGTTATTTTCGGTTTCCAGTCTTCTCCAAAGTTGGACATTTGAAAGATTTCTAGTCCCTCCAAAGTGGGACATTCTTTCTGTTTCCTGTTATCTCTGAAGTGGGACATTTTTCTGTTTCCTGTCATCTCTGAAGTGGGACATTTTTCTGTTTCCTGTTATCTCTGAAGTGGGACATTCTTTCTGTTTCCTGTCATCTCTGAAGTGGGACATTCTTTCTGTTTCCTGTCATCTCTGAGGTGGGACATTCTTTCTGTTTCCTGTCATCTCTGAAGTGGGACATTCTTTCTGTTTCCTGTTATCTCTGAAGTGGGACATTCTTTCTGTTTCCTGTTATCTCTGAAGTGGGACATTCTTTCTGTTTCCTGTCATCTCTGAGGTGGGACATTTTTCTGTTTCCTGTTATCTCTAAAGTGGGACATTTTTCTGTTTCCTGTTATCACTGAAGTGGGACATTTTTCTGTTTCCTGTTATCTCTGAGGTGGGACATTTTTCTGTTTCCTGTCCCTTCCAAAGTGGGACATTTTTTCTGATTCCAGTCCCTTCCAAAGTGGGATATTTTTTCTGTTTCCAGTCCCCTCCAAAGTGGGACATTTTTCTGTTTCCTGTCCCTTCCAAAATGGGACATTTTTCTGTTTCCAGTCCCCTCCAAAGTGGGACATTTTTCTGTTTCCAGTCCCCTCCAAAGTGGAACATTTTTTCTGTTTCCAGTCCCCTCCAAAGTGGGACATTTTTTCTGTTTCCAGTCCCCTCCAAAGTGGGAACATTTTTTTCTGTTTCCAGTCCCCTTCAAAGTGGGACATTTTTCTGTTTCCAGTCCCCTCCAAAGTGGGACATTTTTCTGTTTCCAGTCCCCTCCAAATTGGAACATTTTTTCTGTTTCCAGTCCCCTCCAAAGTGGGAACATTTTTTCTGTTTCCAGTCCCTTCCAAAGTGGGACATTTTTCTGTTTCCAGTCCCTTCCACAGTGGGAACATTTTTTCTGTTTCCAGTCCCTTCCAAAGTGGGACATTTTTCTGTTTCCAGTCCCCTCCAAAGTGGGACATTTTTCTGTTTCCAGTCCCCTCCAAAGTGGGACATTTTTCTGTTTCCTGTCCCTTCCAAAGTGGGAACATTTTTTCTGTTTCCAGTCCCCTCCAAAGTGGGACAGGGAAGACAGGACCTTTGGCATGTCTGCTGGATTCCCTGCACATGTACACATGCAAATGGGACTCGGGCACTGGTAGGTCGGCACTTCTTCCAACTGGTAGAACGGGAGGGGGGAGGGGGTGGGGGACAACCCTTAAATCCTCATTCAGCTAGACGCGGCCAGGATCGAGACGAACAACGTAACTCACTGCCTACTGGCCTGTCACCTGGATCACGCGAGGAGAGAGAGAGAGAGAGAGAGAGAGAGAGAGAGAGAGAGAGAGACAGACAGACAGACAGACAGACAGACAGACAAAGAGAGAGGGAGGGAGGGAGACAGAGACAAAGAGACAGAGAGAATACAAGTTCGAAAACAAATACGAATTTTTATGGGCACAATGGACAAAAGTGAGAGATTCTTTACCTCACGTCCTCGTAGAATAAATGTCAAAACGATCATTATCCTATCATCAATGCATGTCCAAATGGCGTCAAAAGAGACCAACAGTTTCGAACGAAGAAAAAAAAAATTGTCACTGTTTTCAAAGCTTTAACTTCATGTGGAAACCAAAGCCAGAAAAACAAACAGAAGGCAAAGTATTTGCAATCATTAACGTATCAGCTTTACTTCTACATCAGAAATAGACTGAGATCAGAAACTGGTGGGGTTGCTGATTGTACGAAAGAGGGTTGGTGTGGTGACAGCAACAAAGACAGTTTGAGGATTTGGGTCTTTGTGTCTATGTGCTGTCGTGAATTTGTGACATTTGGAATCAGTGGCTTTAGGACTTTATGTCCTTGTAACTTTGCAGCTTTGTGATTTCATGGCTTTGTGACTGACTTTGTTGTGACTGTGACTTTGAACTTAAGTACAGATTTACAACACCACCGCCACCACTACCACCTTTAAAAAACAACAACAAACCTTTTCCAGTATGTCCAGGAATAATACAGATAAAGAAAGCCAGTTCTTTCAGTTTTGTCAAGGAATACAACAGAAAAATAAAGCCAGTTTATTTCAAGCATGTCTGGGAATGATACAGACCAAGGAAGCCCCTTTCTTCGGAGTCTGTCCAGGAACACTGCAGATAAAGAACACTACTTTCTTCCATGTCCAGGAACACTGCAGATAAAGAACACTACTTTCTTCCATGTCTAGGAACACTGCAGATAAAGAACGCTACTTTCTTCCATGTCTAGGAACACTGCAGATAAAGAAAACTACTTTCTTCCATGTCTAGGAACACTACAGATAAAGAACACTACTTTCTTCCATGTCTAGGAACACTGCAGATAAAGAACGCTACTTTCTTCCATGTCTAGGAACACTGCAGATAAAGAACGCTACTTTCTTCCATGTCTAGGAACACTACAGATAAAGAACACTACTTTCTTCCATGTCTAGGAACACTACAGATAAAGAACACTACTTTCTTCCATGTCTAGGAACACTGCAGATAAAGAACACTACTTTCTTCCATGTCTAGGAACACTACAGATAAAGAACACTACTTTCTTCCATGTCTAGGAACACTACAGATAAAGAACACTACTTTCTTCCATGTCTAGGAACACTGCAGATAAAGAACACTACTTTCTTCCATGTCTAGGAACACTGCAGATAAAGAACACTACTTTCTTCCATGTCTAGGAACACTACAGATAAAGAACACTACTTTCTTCCATGTCTAGGAACACTGCAGATAAAGAACACTACTTTCTTCCATGTCCAGGAACACTACAGATAAAGAACACTACTTTCTTCCATGTCCAGGAACACTACAGATAAAGAACACTACTTTCTTCCATGTCCAGGAACACTGCAGATAAAGAAAACTACTTTCTTCCATGTCTAGGAACACTGCAGATAAAGAACGCTACTTTCTTCCATGTCTAGGAACACTGCAGATAAAGAACGCTACTTTCTTCCATGTCTAGGAACACTGCAGATAAAGAACACTACTTTCTTCCATGTCTAGGAACACTGCAGATAAAGAACACTACTTTCTTCCATGTCTAGGAACACTGCAGATAAAGAAAACTACTTTCTTCCATGTCTAGGAACACTGCAGATAAAGAACACTACTTTCTTCCATGTCTAGGAATACCACAGAATAAGAAAGCCAGTTCCTTTCAAGCCTGACAAGGAATAATACAGATACAGAAAGCCAGTTCCTTTTCAAGCCTGACTAGGAATAATACAGATGCAGAAAGTCAGTTTCTTTCATGTATGTCTAGGAATACTACAGAATAAGAAAGCCATTCTTCAAGCCCGTCCAGGAATACTACAGATACAGAAAGCCACTTTTGTACAAGGGGAAAAAAAGAAAAGAAAAAAAAAGAAGAAAAAAGACAGCCATTTTTTCAGTTCTGTCTAAAAATACTACAGAATGCGAAAAGACAGTTTCTGTCCAAAGTCTGGCCAGGAACAAGACAGAAAAGGAACGATGCCCCCCTTTGCGGGCCCCGTCCACAAAACAGATCCATTTGAGTTGACTGCTGAGGAAGCGGAAAGAGTGAGTGAATGGACGAGAGAAACGCGATGTCTGAAGGATCAAGTCTGAAGAAAATGACCCTCTGAGAAGGAAAAAACAGCCTCTGAGAACATTTCATCTTTCACTGCAGGTCTCATAGCCGCACAAACTACAGCAGCGCACGATCGATATCATTTCAGAAAACACAAAAAAGCGATCCGATCTCTATATAAAAAAGTATTTGAGCTAGTAGAGATGACTTGTGACATATGGTTATTATCTTTCCATTCTGAGCGAATGATAGCAAATTGCAAAATCGTTTGATGATCCAGAATTTTAACTTCTTTCTTTTAATTTTTCTTCTTTTTCTTTTTGGAAATAGATGTGAACCTGTATTTGTCTTGAGGTCAATCATTTGATTGACTTCTATCACGAACTACACACACACACACACACACACACACACACACACACACACACACCCGATCATGCAAAACTATGGAAGCACATGAGGAGTCAGGAGAAAAAGAAAGGTGTGTGGACATATATATGTTTCAGAGAAAAGAAAAAAAAAACCAAACAACAACTGCTGACCACCATGCTGACGTTGACCTTGACCCTTCCCGTGGGCCTGCCGCTCGTGCTGCTGCTGCTGCTGCTGCCGCCCACCGTCCACTTCTCCCCGCTCCTGCCCGCCGCTGTCCACCCCCACCACACATTTGCACGCGCCACCACCACACGACTTTCCGCCGCCCGCCCCGACACGACTTTCCACGCTGGTGTTGCAGCCAGTGCGGCGGTCCTGTCTGACGTCATGGAACTGCTGAGTGGAGAGGGCAGGGGTTTTGAACACAGACTCTCCACGCACCCGCCTCCACACCCAACAACAACCAGGCCTACCTCAGGTGAACGCAGCGTGACTGAGGTGGCCGGTGGGCGAGGTGGGGGAGTCGGAGTGGAGGCGTGGTACGCCCTGCAACGTGACGGGCACGCCATGTCACCGCGTAGCGTCCCTGACAACGGCACCAGGCGGGGAGGGCACAACCAGACGGCCGGCTGGAGTCACAGTCTGCTCTTCAGCACTCTCAAAGACAGCTGGCATCGTCTCCTCGACACGCACCGCCGCACCCTCGTCAGGGCCAACGCTCCCTCCTCTCTCCTCTACCGGCCGAAGAGAAGTCTAACCGCGTTCCCTTATCATGACGCAGTCAACCTCAATGACGTCACGAACCACGTGCAGCTGAGTGGGAAACCGTCTTCCCACGTTGACCCTGCCCTTCTCAAACGCAGGCTGCAAAACATTTACCGTTTGTTTTTGACAGACGAAACCGCCGACGCCTCAGACGTTTTCCAAGACAGCGCGAGCGAGTTTGTTAAACGCGGGAATGCTCAAGTCATGGGAAACGATCAGACAGACTTGAACCGCCAACCCGAAGCTGATAACGGGTTGGCTCCCACAGTTTTCTCTCAGTCAGCACACACACAGAGCCCGGAGAACAGCAGGCAGGGGGAGATCATCGCTGAAGAGCAACCCATGGACCCTTACCTGATAGAGTACCTGGAGACTGTGGGTTCGTTCAGCACCTCTCACCAACAGCCCTCCACTGACGTCAGGACTGGGACAGGCAGGTGGGTGGGGTCTGACCTTGATCCACACGGGGGGCAGGATGAGGAGGAGGAGGAGGAGGAGGAGGAGGAGTCTGTCAACGATCTTCCGCAGTCTGGTGCAGACGTGAGCAGAGGGCTTGGGCAGGGTGAACTTGTCGTTATTCACAGGAGGCGTGAGTACATAACACTGTCTGTTCGTCTGTCTGTCTATCTATCTGTTCATCTGTCTACCTGTCTGTTTTGTTCGTCTGTCCGACTGTCTCTCTCAGGCACTCCCCCCCCCCTTTCTCATTGTTCTCTCTTCATGTCTCCCGCCTAACGCAGAAAAAGACAATCCACATGTCCAACAACAATCACGTCAGCCACTTGCACAAGCTGAGTAAAACACACATGCGCTCACCCATACGCACGCATGCGAAGTACGCAGTCACTTATACTCCCACATGTATCCAACACACACACACACACACACACACACACACAACACACACACACACACACAACACACTCATACACACTCATACACACACACACACACACACACACACTCCCCCTTCCACACACACACACACACACATTGATTCACTCGCTCACACGCGCACGCACGCACGCACACACACACACACACACCCACACACCCACACGAGTCTCCATAAAGGATCAGTCAGGGGACTGTCTTTGTCCCTAAAAGTACACTGCCGTTATCAGTACACATGCACTTTCCCAGTCCGCGACAGACATCACAAAAAGTCTGAGTGGATCAGGTTTCAACAGGGGAACAACGTCAGCATGTAAACGATGATGACGGTGATGATATGAATACTTATGCAGCGCCTGTCCTCGGTCTGACCAGGCTCTAAGCACTTTACAAACACGGGGTCATTTGCACAACGGGCGCCTAACCTGGGTAGAGCCGACTGACGGCTGCCGTTTGGACGCTCATCATTCGTTTCTTGTGCCATTCAATCAGTTTTCAGTCACGCACACATATACTCATACAGACATGCAACATTGTATGTGTATGGCCGTATTGTTTATTTATCCCTCCGTGTAGGCAGCCATATACCGTTTTCGGGGGCGTGCATTCTGGTTATGTTCTTGTTTCCCATAACTCATCGAATGCTGACATGGATTACAGGATCTTTAACGTGCGTACTTGATCTTCTGCGTGCATATACACGCGAAGGGGGTTCAGGCAGTAACAGGTCTGCACATATGTTGACCTGGGAGATTGAAAAAAAATCTCCATCATTTACCCACCAGAAACCGTTACCGAGACTCGAACCCGGGACCCTCATATTGAAAGTCCAAACGCTTCAACCACTCGGCTATCGCGATGCAACTCCATATAAAATATGGCTTCATTTGTAAATCGTTAACGGCCGACAAAAAAAGAGACAGTGTGTTCTGTCGCTGCTGTATTACCTGCATGAATCTTTAATGCCACCCCCCAAAAGATCATGGGTAATCTATCGTTCTTATTGTCGTGTATCGAGCATAGATGTGGCTTCCCACACTTTGGTTGGCTCCACAAATATTTCATGCCTAAAAAGAGGATCACATGGTGTTAGCGCTCACATTCCTATTGTACAAACAGTCAGTCCGTCCCCCCACACTGAATACATTCTCCTTCTGATGGAAAATCGACACGTTCACGATCACTGTTTTTATCTAACGCCTTCCATTGCCATTTTACGTATTGCTTTTAATAAGATCAACGCTGCTAAGACAGCTCTTTATTGCTGACAGAAATGCAACAAAGAAAAACATTATGAACAGTGATGTAAGCTGCTGAGTATCAGAACAAAGGTCTAAGGAAGATATTTTAAGTTTACGATGGATTCAAGTGCTTGTTAATGCTACTGAGAACGGAAACAGGAAGTTCATACACAAAACTGCGTTTGGACTTGCAAGTTATTTTGTATAGATTGTGTAAAATGTTCTGACTTGCTGGTACACACACACACACACACACAAACAAAAAAAACTGGCTTAATCACATTGCTACAGAGATTACAACTTCCGGTTTTCCGAATTGAAGTGAGGAGCGCGAACAGCTCGGTCTGTTCATCTGTCTGTTTGTCAGATGTCCCGTTG
Source organism: Babylonia areolata (assembly GCF_041734735.1). Taxonomy (NCBI): domain Eukaryota; kingdom Metazoa; phylum Mollusca; class Gastropoda; order Neogastropoda; family Buccinidae; genus Babylonia; species Babylonia areolata. The sequence goes on along the minus strand of NC_134881.1, from coordinate 55,683,267 downwards.
TGTGCGTGCTGTTGTTTTAAAACGAGACCCTGTTGTCAGTTTGACATCAGCTGATCACCACGAAAATACACTGTGTTTCAAATCGATAGTTACAATCCCTGCATCTATATTATCTTTTTATAATAGATTAACTCTCTCTCTCTCTCCCCAGAATTAAGCGCTTATATCCTGGTTTGCACCGAAAATGTCTTACCAGCATCGAGTCTTCCTCCTCCTCCTCTTCTTCTTTTTCTTCTTTTCTCTCTTTCTCCAACTTTATGAAGAGTCATTGAGGCACAGCACAGAAGAACTAGTCACCAGAATCCTCCAGGTCTGCCTGTTGTGTGTCGAAAGCCTGGGTCTCTACAGATGGATTTAAGAATAATAATAATAATAATATGGTATTTATATAGCGCTGAATCTTGTGCAGAGACAAATCAAAGCGCTTTCGCACCAGTCATGGAGAAACTGAAGACAAGGAAGAGGCAGGGAAGGGAGGCTATTTTGGGAAGAGGTGGGTTTTAAGGCCAGACTTGAAAGAGCTGAGTGTGGAGACTTGACGAAGCGAAAGAGAGTGTTCATTCCAGTTGCAAGGTCCAGAGACAGAGAAAGAATGGCGGCCAACAGTGGAGTGTCCTGTCCATCTCTATTTTCTGTCTTCCTGTCCGTCTTCCTCCCTCAACAGTACATCTTGGGGGATTCTTTCCACAAGGTCCTGTAATAATCTAACATGGCCAAACCAAGAAACCTGCGTTATGTATGGCCACGCTAAGGCATGGAGCATCACGTCCTGTAATAATCTGACATGGCCAAACCAAGAAACCTGCGTTATGTATGGCCACGCTAAGGCATGGAGCATCACGTCCTGTAATAATCTAACATGGCCAAACCAAGAAACCTGCGTTATGTATGGCCACGCTAAGGCATGGAGCATCACGTCCTGCACGTCCTGTAATAATCTGACATGGCCAAACCAAGAAACCTGCGTTATGTATGGCCACGCTAAGGCATGGAGCATCACGTCCTGTAATAATCTGACATGGCCAAACCAAGAAACCTGCGTTATGTATGGCCACGCTAAGGCATGGAGCATTACGCTGAAAACCACATTTTATCCTTGTCCTTTTCGAAGCATTTCTTTACACTTTCCAATGTGCAAAAGTCGATGTTAGAGAGAGAAAGAGAAAGCTAGATAGCTTGATTGCTAGATGGCTACATACATACATACACAGGTAGATAGATAGATAGACAGACATACATACAGACAGCTACAGACAGACTGACTGACTGACAGAGATAGATAGATAGACAGATAGACAGATACACACATACATACATAGACAGACAGACAGACAGACAGACTGACATAGATAGATAGATTAATTGATTGATTGATTGAGAGACAGACAGAGAGACAGACAGACAGACAGAGATAGTGGTGGTGGGGGGGGGGGGACGGTAACACGTTGAGATTCTCCTAACTCCATGGCAGCTCAGATCGGTGTTTCAACACACCCATGAAGCATTTGTTCTCATCTGATCGTGGCAATGAAAGTAGCAGCATCCACCTTGCCACACGGCCACGCCATCAGCAGCCACAACGTGGGATATCACATTCATGACACAACAGGAAGATCAATCAGTTGGATTCTGCTGCTAAAAGCAGGCTTCCATTACGTAAATACCAACAAGCTGATTTATTGTTGGTGGTGGTGTTGGTGGTGTTGTTGCTGCTGCTGCTGCTGATCCATTTTCCGTGCCCTCACCGAGGTATCGCTGTCAGTCACTCACAGAGATCTATAACTGTCATGTCACTCATCCCTCACACAGTGCCACACACAGCCTTCCATAGGGATCTATAACTGTCATATCACTCATCCCTCACACAGTGCCACACACAGCCTTCCATAGGGATCTATAACTGTCATATCACTCATCCCTCAACACCACACACAGCCTTCCACAGGGATCTATAACTGTCATATCACTCATCCCTCAACACCACACACAGCCTTCCATAGGGATCTATAACTGTCATATCACTCATCCCTCAACACCACACACAGCCTTCCACAGGGATCTATAACTGTCATATCACTCATCCCTCAACACCACACACAGCCTTCCACAGGGATCTATAACTGTCATATCACTCATCCCTCAACACCACACACAGCCTTCCACAGGGATCTATAACTGTCATATCACTCATCCCTCAACACCACACACAGCCTTCCACAGGGATCTATAACTGTCATATCACTCATCCCTCAACACCACACACAGCCTTCCACAGGGATCTATAACTGTCATATCACTCATCCCTCACACAGTGCCACACACAGCCTTCCATAGGGATCTATAACTGTCATATCACTCATCCCTCACACAGTGCCACACACAGCCTTCCACAGGGATCTATAACTGTCATATCACTCATCCCTCACACAGTGCCACACACAGCCTTCCACAGGGATCTATAACTGTCATGTCACTCATCCCTCAACACCACACACAGCCTTCCACAGGGATCTATAACTGTCATATCACTCATCCCTCACACAGTGCCACACACAGCCTTCCACAGGGATCTATAACTGTCATATCACTCATCCCTCAACACCACACACAGCCTTCCACAGGGATCTATAACTGTCATGTCACTCATCCCTCAATATCACACATAGCCTGGCATAGGGATCTAAAACTGTCATATCACTCATCCCTCAATATCACACACAGCCTTCCACAGGGATCTATAACTGTCATATCACTCATCCCTCAGTATCACACACAGCCTTCCATAGGGATCTAAAACTGTCATATCACTCATCACAAACTCACGGTCACACCCTTCAATAGGGATCTATAACCTGTCACATCACTCACTCACACCTCACACGCTGTCACACCCAGTCTGACATGTGAACCCAGTGTAAAAACTATCTGCTCTGCCCGCTGCTCCCAATGGCTTTCTGTCATATGGCCTGGTGTGAAAACTTCCTCCTTGACCCGCTTTGTATTAGGTTAGTTGGTTGGCTGGTTGTTGGAGCAGGGCGGCCGAATGGTTAAGACGAGTATCTGCCAATACAGCGTCCGTCAGGGTCTAGGTTCCATTCCCGTTCTCGCATTTTTTCCATCTCCCAGGTTTGACTGGAAAAATCAAAGTGAGTGTCTAAGCATTCGAATGAAGACGATAAACCGAGGCCCCGTGTGCAGCGCGCACTTGGCGCATTGAAAAACAAAACGTGGCAAAATGTATTAATGTTCGAATCTTGGTAACGGCGCCTGGTGGGTAAAGGGTGGAGATTTTTCCGATCTCCCAGGTCAACATAATGTGCAGACCTGCTAGTGCCTGAACCCCCTTCGTGTGTTTACGCAAGCATAAGACCAAATACGCACGTTAAAGATCCTGAAATCCATGTCAGCGTTCGGTGGGTTATGGAAACAAGTCTGTCTGCCTGTCTTGTCTGTCCGTCTGTCTGTCTTGTCTGTCTGTCAGTTTTTTCTGTCTGTCTGTCTGTCTGCCTGTCAGTCTTGTCTGTCTGTCTGTCTTCTCTGTCTGTCTATCCAGGATGTCTGTTTATGTGTCCCACCCATCTTTTCTCTCTGCCTGTGTCTGCCTGTCTGTCTGTCTCTATCTGTCTCTGTCTGTTTGCCTGTATTTCTTTCTCTCTCTGTCTCTCTGTTGTCTGTCTGTCGGTGCGTCTTTCTCTGTCTCTCTGTCTCTATTTCTCTCTCTCTCTGTCGCCATCTCTGTCTCTCTCTCATACAGCATTTTATCTCCCCTAAATCCATGCCTGCGCCTTTTCTCGCCAACGTGGATTGTACCCCCTTAACCTCCCCCCCCCCCCCCCCGCCATCCATCACCACCCCTGTCATCCACATTTTGCCACTCATTGCCATGTACTGTTGTATAGCCCCCCCCTCCCCCACATCCACACTCAGCACTGACAGACTGGCCCAGTCATTAAACAGTTCTCTCTCTCTCTCTCTCTCTCTCTCTCTCTCTCCATTAAAAATGGTTCTCTGTTGACACTTGGCACGGTCCCCTTGTCCTATGTGTGGAGCTTCAGTTGAAGATGAAACTCACTTCCTTTTTATGTGTAAGTATTACGAAGAAAATCGAAAGAAATGCCTAATTTTCAACGGTGAAAACTTCGAGAACATGAACCTCACCAGTACGCTTTCGATAGATGATGAAGTGAGAATAAGATCTCTAGCGAAATTTATCGCCCTAGCTTGGGATTGTCGGAAAAAGAAATTATCTTCGGGAGCCTTATAGTTATCGAAAAACAACAACAACAACAACAAACAAACAAACAAAAACAACAACAACAACAACAACAAAAAACCCCGCTTACCCTGATGCCAGTTCCACAGTTTATAATTCTGAATGACTTTGTAGAAAGTTGGATGGTCGAGTTTTTTCCTTTTTAATCTTAACAATATGCTGTGTTTTATGATTTTGTTGATGTTATTGTTGTTGTTGTTGTTTGTCCTTGATTTTCTTTTCACTGCTAGCAGTGTGTCAGTTTCTCTGTAAACCGTCGTTATTCTTTTGTTTCATACATGGACCCCCTTGCCAAAGGACAGTATTGTCAATGGCAATAAAACAATTCCCGCGTCTGTCCGTTTCTCTCTTTCTCTCCCTGTCTGCTCTCTGACTCTCTCTCTCTCTCTTTCTTTCTCTCACCCCCCCCCCCGTCTCTGTACTTTGGGTCTGCCCCCAAGCCCCCCCCCCTCACTCCCCCTCTCTCTCTGTGCTCTTGGAATCCCTCCCCCCTCCCCCCTCTCTTTCTCTCACCCCCTCTCTCTCTGTGCTCTTGGAATCCCTCCCCCCTCCCCCCTCTCTTTCTCTCACCCCCTCTCTCTCTGTGCTCTTGGAATCCCTCCCCCATCCCCCCTCTCTTTCTCTCACCCCCTCTCTCTCTGTGCTCTTGGAATCCCTCCCCCCTCCCCCCTCTCTTTCTCTCACCCCCACTCTGTGCTCTTGGAATCCCTCCCCCATCCCCCCTCTCTTTCTCTCACCCCCTCTCTCTCTCTGTGCTCTTGGAATCCCTCCCCCCCCCTCCCCCCTCTCTTTCTCTCACTCCCTCTCTCTCTGTGCTCTTGGAATCCCTCCCCCCCTCTCTTTCTCTCCCCCCCTCTCTCTCTGTGCTCTTGGAATCCCTCCCCCCCTCTCCCCTCTCTTTCTCTCAACCCCCTCTCTCTCTGTGCTCTTGGAATCCCTCCCCCATCTCTTTCTCTCACCCCCTCTCTCTCTGTGCTCTTGGAATCCCTCCCCCCCTCTCTTTCTCTCACCCCCTCTCTCTCTGTGCTCTTGGAATCCCTCCCCCCCTCTCTTTCTCTCACCCCCTCTCTCTCTGTGCTCTTGGAATCCCTCCCCCCCTCTCTTTCTCTCACCCCCACTCTCTCTGTGCTCTTGGAATCCCTCCCCCCCTCTCTTTCTCTCACCCCCTCTCTCTCTGTGCTCTTGGAATCCCTCCCCCCCTCTTTCTCTCACCCCCTCTCTCTCTGTGCTCTTGGAATCCCTCCCCCCCTCTCCCCCTCTCTTTCTCTGCTTTCGGTATTCTCTCTCCAACTCTTTCTCTCTCTGTCACTCTCACTTCTCTCTCTCTCTCTCTCACTCCTCCCCCTCCCCCTCTCTCTCTGTGTGCGTTTGGTATCCCCCCTCCCCCCTCTCTCTCTTTCTGTTCCTCAAAGCCCCATTCCCCGTTTCTCTCTGTGGGGAACACACCGTACCAAAGACCGAAGTGGGGAAAAGCGATGCTCTTCACAGCCTGTCAATTGCTTCATTGCTTTAAGACACTGGCTGCTAAACAGACGAGGAAAAGACATCCATCCTCACACTAAATTCTCCTTATAGCTTCCGATTCGCTGAAGTGTGTGTGTGCGTGTGTGTGTGTGTGTGTGTGTGTGTGTGTGTGTGTGTGTGTGTGTGTGTGTGTGTGTGTGTGTGTGTGTGTGTGTGTGTGTGTGTGTGTGTGTTTCGAAAAAGCACATGGACCGTGTATTATTCATATCATTTTCTTCTCAGCATAGCATTGCTTCATGCTCTTAGTGTTATGGTCACGACATGCTTTATGCTCTTAGCGTTATGGTCACGACATGCTTTATGCTCTTAGCGTTATGGTCACGACATGCTTTATGCTCTTAGCGTTATGGTCACGACATGCTTTATGCTCTTAGCGTTATGGTCACGACATGCTTTGTGCTCTTAGCGTTATGGTCACGACAAAGTTCACGTGGTCTCAGTACATATCACAACGCTACTCTGAATCCAGGACCATCATTAAGGCCAAGCTGCAGAACAAGTGGAAGCAGCAGCATCCACGCCACAACAGAGCAGACCCGTACTACCTGCTGACTCGTCGAGAGCAGGTAGCCATTTTCAGGCTCAGGACAGGCCACAACTGCCTGAAAAACCACCTATACACGAAACTCCGTATCGGCGACACAGAGCAGTGCCCCTGCAGAACAGACAGCCAGACAACAGAACATCTGCTGCAGTCCTGCCCGCTCCACCAAGCGCTCCGAGAGAAAACCTGGCCGGCCCGACCCAGTCCCAGCGGCCCGGAAGCTCTATGGAGGACTGGAGGACCTGCGACGTACTGCCGCCTTGGTGAAGGAGACGGGGGAATCCATCTGATAAATGACGAACAAGAAAACAACAAACCCAGAACCACGATTTTTTTGGACACCACGAAACCTCGCTTTGTCGTCATTTTGAAAGATTAGAACTCAGTTCATCTCAAAAGAGTCAGAAGATGTAGAAGAAAGTTTACTTGATGAATACTGATATCAGACTTTTACCTCCTGGTCAGCCCATCTCCTTTCATCGTTTCTCCAAAAGGCCAGCACCCAGACCTCATTCAAGATGGCGTGTGGAGGGGAAGGACATTTAAATCCAAGGAATATTTTGGGATCAACCCGAGAATGTCATATTTCCCAACCAGGATGATCTCTTCCATCTGAATACAAGCTTTCCATTAATACTTACACACCAACACGGAACCCTCAAAGCAATACTACGCTCCAAACACGGAACCCTCAAAGCAATACTACGCTCCAAACACGGAACCCTCAAAGCCATACTACGCTTCAAACACGGAACCCTCAGAACAACACTACGCTCCAAACACGTACCCCTCACAGCAATACTACGCTCCAACACGTGGAACCCACAAAGCAATACTACGCTCCAAACACGGAACCCTCAAAGCACTACTACGCTCCAAACACGGAACCCTCAAAGCCATACTACGCTTCAAACACGGAACCCTCACGGCAATACTACGCTCCAACACGTGGGACCCTCAAAGCAATGCTACGCTCCAACACGTGGAACCCTCAAAGCAATGCTACGCTCCAACACGTGGAACCCTCAAAGCAATGCTACGCTCCAGCACGTGGAACCCTCAAAGCAATGCAACCCTCCAAACACGTACCCCTCACAGCAATACTACGCTCCAAAAGGGAATCCTCAAAGCAATGCTATGCTCCAACACGTGGAACCCACAAAGCAATACTACGATCCAACACGGAACACGCAGAGCAATACTACGCTCCAACACGTGGAATCCACAGAGCAATACTACGTTCCAACAAGGAACCCTCAGAGCAATACTACGCTCTAAACACGGAACCCTCACAGCAATACTACGCTCCAACACGTGGAATCCACAGAGCAATACTACGCTCCAACACGTGGAATCCACAGAGCAATACTACGCTCCAACACGTGGAATCCACAGAGCAATACTACGCTCCAAACACGGAACCCACAAACCAATACTACGCTCCAAACACGGAACCCTCAAAGCAGTACTACGCTCCAAACACGGAACCCTCAAAGCAGTACTACGCTCCAAACACGGAACCCACAGTGCAATACCAGACTTCCCAAACGGAGGATGATGAGGTTCGTGTCAACAGTGATCATTCCACCACCACACCTCCCCCGCATATTATTGCACTACCACCACCCCGCCCCACCCCACCCCACCCCCCGTCCCCAATCCGCCCCCTCAGCCCCCAGGGCTGTCAACACGGGAGGAGGAGGTGGAGGGGGGGGCGGGAAGGGGGAAGGGGTGGTGGAGAGAGACACGAGCGGTTTGTCGTGGTCCCTTGGGGGGACGGGTTAGAAAGCGTTAACGGATTGTGCACACTGCTCGCTGTGACACCTCCCAGTCCCCCTCACCCCACGCCACCCCCACACCACTGCCTTTCTGTCTCTCTCTGTGTCACTGTCTGTCTCTCTGTTCCTCTGTGTCTGTCTCGGCCTGTCTCTCTTTCTCTCTCAGTCTCTGTCTGTCTGTCTCTCTTTCTCTCTCTGTCTCTGAGTCTGTGTCTATGTCTTTCTTTGTCTCTCTGTATCTGTCTCTGTATTTGTCTCTCTCTCTATGTCTATGTCTGTCTGTGTCTTTCTTTGTCTCTCTCTATCTGTATCTCTCTGTTTCTCTCGTCTCTCTCTCGTCTCTCCCTTGCACAGGGAAACAACTGAAGATGAAGTTCATTTTATTTTGAAGTGTCCTGCCCTGAATAAACTCCGTTCGAAACGTATTCCAAAGAAGTATTATGAATATTCATGTTTGTTTAGACTATGTTTATTGATGGCATACACCGATGATGGTATTATTCGAAACATGGCATGGTATCTATATGGAGCTTTTAAGCTATGAGAGACAGTGTTGTCTTAAGTTTATTTCGTTATTAAGCTGTGAAATTACCTGTATAAACACCGACATTTATGATGACATTTACAAGTTTAGGTATCGTCCTTTGATCATTTGGGGCTGTGGCCTTACATGAATAAATCATCTCTGTCTCTGTCTTTGTTTCTCTCTCTCTACCTCTCTCTCTCTCTGCATCTCTCTGCCCATCTCTGTCCCTGTCTATCTTTGTTTCTTTATGTCTGTCTCTGTCTCTGTCTGTCTCCGTCTTTCTGTATCTGTCTCTGAGTCTGTGCATGTGTCTGTCTATCTTTATGTGTCTCTTTATATCTCTGTCTTTTTCTATTTCTCTCTCCGTGTCTCTCTCTCTCTGTGTGTTTCTCTGCCTCTCTCAATCACTCTCTGTCTCTGTCTTTTTGTCTATCCGACTGTCTGTCTCTGTCTCTGTGCCTTCATAAGAACATGAACATTCTGTGTATTTGTACGCGACTTTCATGTTTATCCCCCTTCTAAGGGCCTATATCCCCCTTCTTATTTTTGTGTGATTTCATAAAGGAACTAATTGCTCTCACACCTTATCTCAGCATTACACTTCTCCATCAAGACTGCTCGCTTTGCCTTTCTTGTGTGTGTGTGTGTGTGTGTGTGTGTGTGTGTGTGTGTGTGTGTGTGTGTGTGTGTGTCATTTGATAGAAAATGACACTTCCCGTTCTGTTCCAACTCTGTTCAAGAAGTGCTGTGGCTTTCCAAGCAGCATCAGCCTCTAGATCTTCATCACTGCAGTCATCAATGTTATTTCCAATACATTTTCTGAAACTGTCATGCCATTAATCTTTTCTTTTTTTTAACCACTTTTCCACATCCTCACACTTTACGTCTTCCAAAAATGCTGTTTTGGGTTTTGATAAATTTGAGCCGAGAAAAGTGGCCTTGTCTCTTTAAATCACGTTTCATCCGTTTGGCTAATCAACATGACGATCATGCAACTTTCATGCATGTTCATAATCTTTCCAATCATCCTTAGCCGTAATATTAGAAGAAAAAAAGTTCGATTTTAGTCAGTTATTTCTCAATGCATTTGTCACCTTCATCATCAAACTATCCTGAGCTTCGCTTTGCTTTGCCAGAATGATATTTTGCAACCATACAATTGCCAGCATGATTCAGACAGTCAGCCGATATGGATAAAGCTTTATTGATGTCTTGTTAAAGAGTATCTCTTACTGATTGCAGCTTATTTTGAATATCCATTGACTGATTCTACAGAGAATGTGTGTGTGTGTGTGTGTGTGTGTGTGTGTGTGTGTGTGTGTGTGTGTGTGTGTGTGAGACAGACAGACAGACAGACAAAGACAGAGAGAGGCAGAGACAGATAGAAGAATTTATCTTCACTGTCGCTGTTCCAGCCTCTGTATGTATCCCCACCCACACACCCCCACCACACTCCCCTCACCGTCTCTCTCTGCCTCCGTTTCTATCTCATCGTGTCCACGACATATCTGTCTGTCTATCTGTCTGTCTGTCTGTCTGTCTGTCTCTCTCGCTATTTGCGCACGTACATAAGGTTAAGGAAAAAAAAAAAAACACATACAGATAGTTCACACTCTCTTCGTGTCCTGGGCACCGCTCCTTGCAGAAAGCACTGAGGCTGCTTTTTTAGAATACAAGTTTTAAGAAAAGCTGCTTTTTAAGAATACAAGTTTTAAGAAAAGCTGCTTTTTAAGAATACATGTTTTAAGACATGCAGAGCCTACTGTTGTGTGTGTGTGTGTGTGTGTGTGTGTGTGTGTATAAAAGAAAAGCAGGCAACATAAGTTCATGATATCAGAACCGTTGCGTGTTGTCTTCCACGACTCAGACTCACTGACACACCCCCACCTCCACACAACCTTGTCGTCTGTCCGTCTGAATGCGTCGTCCATTTTATTTTCGAAAAGCAACAACAACACGACAACAAACAAACTCACAAACAAAGAGACAAACAAAGACAAACAAACAAACATCCCCCCCTCCCCCAAAAAACAAACAAACAAACAAACAAACAAAAAAAACCAACGCTGTTTTCAACGCTTCCAACGGCCACGGTTGCTGTGTAAACAAGCCTATCACTTGCACGTGACCCCCGAGACAAAGGCGGCAAAGAGAAATGGCAAGGTGCAGGCAGCGTGTCACTTGAGCTTTGCAGAAAGCTGACCGCTCTGACCTCGTTCTGAAAGTGCTGTCAGTTAGTTGGTGGGTGGGTGGGTGGGGGGGGGGGGGGGGGGGGGGGGGGGGGGAAGCAGAAGGGTGTGTCGGGCTCTTGGAAGAGCCTTGCAATACTATCACTGCCATCAAACGGCGCTCGTTAATTACAGCTGGTACGCTGGCACAACAATCGGCATTTGGTCTAGCCCTTAAGCAAGTCTGAGAGAGAGAGAGAGAGAGAGAGAGTGAGGTGTGAGGTGTGGTATGGGAGTGGAGGGTGGGGTGGGTTGGGGTGGAGGCATGGGGTGGGGTGGGGGGAGGAGGGGGCATGGGGGATAAGTGTCTGTGTCTGTGTATCTAGGTGTCTGTGTGTCTCTGTGTATCTATGTCTCTGTGTATCTATGTGTCTCTGCCTGTGCCGTAAATCTGTGTCTGTGTCTGTGTGTCTCTGTGTGTCTCTGTTTATCTATGTGTCTCTGCCTGTGTCGTAAATCTGCGTCTGTGTCTGTGTGTCTCTGTGTATCTATGTGCCTCTGCCTGTGCCGTAAATCTGTGTCTGTGTCTGTATGTCCGTGTCTGTGTATCTGTGTCTGTATAGCTGTATCTGCATGTCTGTATGTCTATGACAGAGTGTCTGTATCTAAGGTCTGTATGCTTGTCATCTTTGTCTCTGTGTGTGTCTGCGTGTCCGAGTGTCTGGGTATCTGGGTGTCAGTCTCTGATTGAGCGTATCTGTCTGTGCGCCTTTGTGTCTGTATCTTTGTGTCTATGTCTGTAGCAGTTCCTTGTATCTGCGTCGGTATCTTTGTTTGTGTGCCCGTGTTTGTGAATGTGTATATATGGGTCTGTATGTCTGCTTCTGTGGCAGTGTGTTTGTGTGTCTGTGTCTGTGCCTGTGTCTCTGTGCATTTGTGTCTGTATATCTGTGTGTCCGTGTCTGTATGTCTGCGTTTGCGTCCGTGTCAGTATGTATGTGTATCTGTGTGTGTGTGTGTGTGTGTGTGTGTGTGTGTGTGTGTGTGTGTGTCTGTGTATCTCTCTCTCTCTTTGTCCGCATGGCTGTGTATGTCTGTGCGTCTTTGTCTATGTGTCTGCGCCTCACGGTGTCTTGTGCCTGGATGTCTCTCTGTTTATCTGTGTATCTGTGTCACTAGGGCCTCCAGGACTTTTGTTTTGCCTGCAGACACCTCGGGTCGAAGTAGCGACCATCACATTAGTAGCAGACAATGAGCCCCGCATCGGTCAGGGAGAGGGCGGTGAACAAGTTGGAAGCAAAATGGGGATGAAAAGGATGGGACCCAGCACACAACCCTGGTTGACGCCGTTGGAGACTGGGAATAGATCCGACACATTACCGTTCTCCACTATGCGAACCATCATGTGACCATAGAATGATCAGATGACCTCGGTGGGCAGCCAAGCTCGGATAGAATGTCTCACACACAGATCTTCCTGGCTCACAGTGTCAAATGCCTTCGTCAGGTCAACGAAGAAAATGCAGAGGTTCTGATTTTGCTCACGGCACTTCTCTTGTCGTTGAAAGACACGTAGAATGCAAGTGACTGAAATAAAACGAGAACGGGCTGCCTTCAGTGAGACCGCTAACACACACACACACACACACACACACACACACACACACACACACACACACACACACACACGTGTCATGGACAGCATGTGTCTTTCCTATTTTTTCTCCTGTGTCCTCTTCTCAAACAGCCCCCACCCCACTCCTTTCGCACATTTCCTTCGTCTTCTATGAGGTCTACTTGGGTTATGGCCCTTCCAAATATTGGTGGACGACTTTAAGACACACTGGATGACCCAGCCCCGCCCCCCTCTCACCCCCCGCTCCCCTCTCACCCTCTCTCTCCCCCTCTCACCCCCCGTCTCCCCCTCTCACCCCCCGCTCCCCTCTCACCCCCCACTCCCCTCTCACCCCCCGCTCCCCCTCTCACCCCCCGCTCCCCCAACATTCAATGCACGCTCAAATCTACTCAAATCAAAAGACTTTGGGGGAACTGCATCATTTATTTTAATGTATTGGTCTCCCATACTAGCGACACGCCGCCCTAAACACACGGAGGAGAAAAAAGAAACGCACGTACGCACGCATGCACGTGCGTGCACACAGACATACAGACATTCACAGGTACACACACACACACACACATGCTAATTACTTGATTCATTCAAATCACACACACACACACGCACGCCCACACACATACACGCACTCGTGTGCGCGCATGTACACACGCACATATATATATGCACACTCAAACACGCGCGTGTGTACACACACACATACATGTGCGCACACACACGCACACACACACACACACACACAAAAGAAATGGATTCATTCCAAACAATGGCTGATATTTTCTTCAAGTTTCCAGAAATTTGAGAGAGAGAGAGAGAGAGAGAGAGAGAGAGAGAGAGAGAGTGTGTGTGTGTGTGCGCGCGTAGATGGGTGTGTGGGTGTATGTGTGCAGGGCTTTGGATGGGAAGGGGTATGAAAGGTTTCCGGCTTTCGATCTGCCCTGAAAGAGAAGAGGGCAGTGCAGTAAAGAAGATAATTGATGAGAAAAAGCTGTCAAGGAACAGTTCATGTGAAGGTGGCAGTGTTTGCACGCTGCTTTCCTTAAGTGTTGCTCAACATATCGCCCCCTCTTCAGGAACTGGATGCTGTTGCTGCTGCTGCTGCTGCTGCTGCTGCTGCTGATGATGATGGTGATGATTATGTTGCTGCTGCTGCTGCTGCTGCTGCTGATGATGATGGTGATGATTATGTTGCTGCTGCTGCTGCTGCTGCTGATGATGATGGTGATGATTATGTTGCTGCTGCTGCTGCTGCTGCTGCTGATGATGGTGATGATTATGTTGCTGCTGCTGCTGCTGCTGCTGCTGCTGCTGCTGATGATGATGATGGTGATGATTATGCTGCTGCTGCTGCTGCTGCTGCTGCTGATGATGATGGTGATGATTATGCTGCTGCTACTGATGATGATGATGGTGATGATTATGCTGCTGCTGCTGATGATGATGGTGATGATTATGATGCTGCTGCTGCTGATGATGATGACGATGATTATGATGATGATTATGCTGCTGCTGCTGATGATGATGATGATGATTATGATGATGATTATGATGATGATTATGCTGCTACTGCTGCTGCTGCTGATTATGCTACTGCTGATGCTGATGATGATGCTGGTAGTGATAATGATGATTGACGGGCGCAGTAGCCGGGTGGTTAAAGTGTTGGACTTTCAATCCGAGGGTCCCGGGTTTGAATCTCGGTAACGGCGCTTGGTGGCTAAAGGGTAGAGGTTTTTTTCGATCTGTATTTGTACAGACCTGCCTGTGCCTGAGCCCCCTTGGTGTGTATACTCATGCATTGTATACTGTATACATCATGTATGCTCATGCATTGTATACTGTATACATCATGTATGCTCATGCATTGTATACTGTATACATCATGTATGCTCATGCATTGTATACTGTATACATCATGTATATTCATGCATTGTATACTGTATACATCATGTATGCTCATGCATTGTATACTGTATACATCATGTATATTCATGCATTGTATACTGTATACATCATGTATACTCATGCATTGTATACTGTATACATCATGTATACTCATGCATTGTATACTGTATACATCATGTACACTCATGCATTGTATACTGTATACATCATGTATACTCATGAAGATGATCAATTACGCACGTTCAGGATCCTGTAATCCATGTCATTGTTCAGTGGGTTATGTAAACAAGAACATACCTAGAATCCACATCCCCGAAAACGGAGTAACGCTGCCTACATGGCGGGGTAGATAAACAAACGGTCATACACGTAAAATGTTACATGTCTCTCTGAGTGATTACGTGTGCACGCCTGAAATCTGACTGAATGACACAGGAAACGAATGATGAGCGCCCCCCAAATGGTAGCCGTCAGTCGGCTCTAGCCAGGTGTACAGCGCTTTGTGAAAATGACCCAGTGTTTGTACAGCGCTTTGTGAAAATGACCCAGTGTTTGTACAGCGCTTTGTGAAAATGACCCAGTGTTTGTACAGCGCTTTGTGAAAATGACCCAGTGTTTGTAAAGCGCTTTGTGAAAATGACCCAGTGTTTGTACAGCGCTTTGTGAAATACCCATGGAACACTTGGACAGCGCTTTGTGAAAATGACCCAGTGTTTGTAAAGCGCTTTGTGAAAATGACCCAGTGTTTGTACAGCGCTTTGTGAAAATGACCCAGTGTTTGTAAAGCGCTTTGTGAAAATGACCCAGTGTTTGTACAGCGCTTTGTGAAAATGACCCAGTGTTTGTAAAGCGCTTTCTGCTTGGTCTCCGACCGAGGACAGGTGCTATATAAGTATCCATATCATTCATTTATTTATTCATTCATGATGATGATGAGGAGGAGGAGGAGGAGGATTCTAAAGTGTGAAGGTGGTAGTGTTAGCACACGGCTTTTTCTGTATTTTATTGTATTTAGATATTTGTTTAAAATTTCACCCCCCATTATGGCCGGTTTCCCCCAACTCACCATTCACCCCCTCTCCTCTAAGAACCGATAATACTCAAATGTATACATTCATTCTCTAACAAACTGTTTTCAATGACCGATATGTGTGACGGGACATTAAACAAAAGCGACTTTGGTCACGTGCTGTGAAACAGATCTTGGCCCTCACTGCCTGCCATGTGCTTTCAAACTCGGCACACACACACACACACACACACACACACACACACACACACTTACCCCCTTCTCCCCCCCCCCCACCCCCCGCCCCCACATCCCCAACCGTCTTGCCGTTCCCCCTCCCCCCCTGTCTCCCCGCTCCCCCAAACCTCTTCTCGGAGTCATCCCACCCAGGCAATCACGTGACCCGCTCTGCTTCCTGGAACCGGTGTTTGCCCATGCGCGGAGAGAAAGTTGTCTCCCGGCGGAAGTGGCCTTCGGACCACCAAACAGACGGCGCTTGAAACGGAAGATGACTGCATTTGGCTTTTTCCATGTGTGGGTGGGAGCGGTGAGAGAAACGGGGTGTGTGTGGGTGACATCACGAGTGGGGGTGCATTGTGCCATTCATTTAGATGTGTGGAGGAGTATTCACTGACACAGCAGGATTGATTTCGTCTGACTTTCTGTTTTTCGGTTTTTGCCAAACGCCAGGATGTATGGGTCTGGACAAGTCATGATGAGGTTTGACAATAACAGCATCACTGGATGAATGCTGTTGCTGCTGCTGGTACATTTGGTGGCATGTTTGCGGGTACATTGTTTGTACTGCTGCTGTTGCAGTTGCTGCTTCGAAGCGTTCCCAGTTTCAAACAAACCAGATGTCTTCAGCCACAGCAAACAATAATTTATGGGACTGGGAAGTCCAAGGCTCTGTGTGTGTGTGTGTGTGTGTGTGTGTGTGTGTGTGGGTGGGTGGGTGTCAGTGCGTGAGAGGCATCCATTATCAGTGTTCAGGCGCCCTTGGTTCTGTCTGCAGGGTTTGAAATGGCGTGGGAGGGTTATTAAGAGAAAATAATATGAGGTATTTTAGCGGATAAACGAGAAGCGAAAACACGAGGAGTTTGCGTGATGAATTTGCAGGCAAGGCAAGAGTTGAAGACGTATCTTGCTGGCGCAGACAAGGTCGTCCAGTCGGGTTTCACAACTGGATGACAAACTGATTTGCATCGATGACTCACGTCTTTTTGGGGGGAGCGGGAGGGGTTGGGGTGGGTGACGTGGAGGTCGTGGGGGTGCGGGGGCGGGGTGGGATATATCTCCAGGGGGATTCCCCCGCCCCAACTCGATGAATAATACATGACGGGGCCGTGTAACGATTCAAACCACCCAACCCCTCCCCACCCCCCTCCTCGCCCCCACCCCATTCAACTTCAAAGCGGAATGTGCAGCGCTCCCATTGTCACCCTCCTCCGCATCTCCATCCTTTTCCTCACAGCATTACCTCTCTCCACCCACACTGTCATGTTGCTCCACCCCCTAGTTACCTCTCTCCACCCACACTGTCATGTTGCTCCACCCCCTAGTTACCTCTCTCCACCCACACTGTCATGTTGCTCCACCCCTTAGTTACCTCTCTCCACCCACACTGTCATGTTGCTCCACCCCCTAGTTACCTCTCTGCACCCACACTGTCATGTTGCTCCACCCCCTAGTTACCTCTATCCACCCACACTGTCATGTTGCTCCACCCCCTAGTTACCTCTATCCACCCACACTGTCATGTTGCTCCACCCCCTAGTTACCTCTATCCACCCACACTGTCATGTTGCTCCACCCCCTAGTTACCTCTCTCCACCCACACTGTCATGTTGCTCCACCCCCTAGTTACCTCTCTCCACCCACACTGTCATGTTGCTCCACCCCCTAGTTACCTCTATCCACCCACACTGTCATGTTGCTCCACCCCCTAGTTACCTCTCTCCACCCACACTGTCATGTTGCTCCACCCCCTAGTTACCTCTCTCCACCCACACTGTCATGTTGCTCCACCCCTTAGTTACCTCTCTCCACCCACACTGTCATGTTGCTCCACCCCCTAGTTACCTCTCTGCACCCACAGTCATGTTGCTCCACCCCCTAGTTACCTCTCTGCACCCACACTGTCATGTTGCTCCACCCCCTAGTTACCTCTCTCCACCCACACTGTCATGTTGCTCCACCCCCTAGTTACCTCTCTCCACCCACACTGTCATGTTGCTCCACCCCCTAGTTACCTCTATCCACCCACACTGTCATGTTGCTCCACCCCCTAGTTACCTCTCTCCACCCACACTGTCATGTTGCTCCACCCCCTAGTTACCTCTATCCACCCACACTGTCATGTTGCTCCACCCCCTAGTTACCTCTCTGCACCCACACTGTCATGTTGCTCCACCCCCTAGTTACCTCTCTGCACCCACAGTCATGTTGCTCCACCCCCTAGTTACCTCTCTGCACCCACAGTCATGTTGCTCCACCCCCTAGTTACCTCTATCCACCCACAGTCATGTTGCTCCACCCCCTAGTTACCTCTCTGCATCCACACTGTCATGTTGCTCCACCCCCTAGTTACCTCTCTGCATCCACACTGTCATGTTGCTCCACCCCCTAGTTACCTCTCTGCACCCATACTGTCATGTTGCTCCACCCCCTAGTTACCTCTCTCCACCCACACTGTCATGTTGCTCCACCCCCTAGTTACCTCTCTCCACCCACACTGTCATGTTGCTCCACCCCCTAGTTACCTCTCTCCATCCACACTGTCATGTTGCTCCACCCCCTAGTTACCTCTCTGCACCCACACTGTCATGTTGCTCCACCCCCTAGTTACCTCTCTCCATCCACACTGTCATGTTGCTCCACCCCCTAGTTACCTCTCTGCACCCACACTGTCATGTTGCTCCACCCCTAGTTACCTCTCTCCATCCACACTATCATGTTGCTCCACCCCTTAGTTACCTCTCTCCACCCACACTGTCATGTTGCTCCACCCCCTAGTTACCTCTCTCCACCCACACTGTCATGTTGCTCCACCCCCTAGTTACCTCTCTCCACCCACACTGTCATGTTGCTCCACCCCTTAGTTACCTCTCTCCACCCACACTGTCATGTTGCTCCACCCCCTAGTTACCTCTCTCCACCCACAGTCATGTTGCTCCACCCCCTAGTTACCTCTATCCACCCACACTGTCATGTTGCTCCACCCCCTAGTTACCTCTCTCCACCCACACTGTCATGTTGCTCCACCCCCTAGTTACCTCTATCCACCAACACTGTCATGTTGCTCCACCCCCACCCCCTAGTTACCTCTCTCCATCCACACTGTCATGTTGCTCCACCCCCACCCCCTAGTTACCTCTCTCCACCCACACTGTCATGTTGCTCCACCCCTTAGTTACCTCTCTCCACCCACACTGTCATGTTGCTCCACCCCCTAGTTACCTCTCTCCACCCACACTGTCATGTTGCTCCACCCCCTAGTTACCTCTATCCACCAACACTGTCATGTTGCTCCACCCCCACCCCCTAGTTACCTCTCTCCACCAACACTGTCATGTTGCTCCACCCCCTAGTTACCTCTCTCCACCCACACTGTCATGTTGCTCCACCCCCACCCCCTAGTTACCTCTCTCCACCCACACTGTCATGTTGCTCCACCCCCTAGTTACCTCTCTCCACCCACACTGTCATGTTGCTCCACCCCCTAGTTACCTCTCTCCACCAACACTGTCATGTTGCTCCACCCCCTAGTTACCTCTATCCACCAACACTGTCATGTTGCTCCACCCCCTAGTTACCTCTCTCCACCAACACTGTCATGTTGCTCCACCCCCTAGTTACCTCTCTCCACCCACACTGTCATGTTGCTCCACCCCCTAGTTACCTCTCTCCACCCACACTGTCATGTTGCTCCACCCCCACCCCCTAGTTACCTCTATCCACCAACACTGTCATGTTGCTCCACCCCCTAGTTACCTCTCTCCACCCACACTGTCATGTTGCTCCACCCCCTAGTTACCTCTCTCCACCAACACTGTCATGTTGCTCCACCCCCTAGTTACCTCTCTCCACCCACACTGTCATGTTGCTCCACCCCCTAGTTACCTCTCTCCACCCACACTGTCATGTTGCTCCACCCCACCCCCTAGTTACCTCTATCCACCCACACTGTCATGTTGCTCCACCCCCTAGTTACCTCTCCACCCACACTGTCATGTTGCTCCACCCCCTAGTTACCTCTATCCACCCACACTGTCATGTTGCTCCACCCCCTAGTTACCTCTCTGCACCCACACTGTCATGTTGCTCCACCCCCTAGTTACCTCTCTCCACCCACACTGTCATGTTGCTCCACCCCCTAGTTACCTCTCTCCACCAACACTGTCATGTTGCTCCACCCCCTAGTTACCTCTCTCCACCCACACTGTCATGTTGCTCCACCCCCTAGTTACCTCTCTCCACCCACACTGTCATGTTGCTCCACCCCCTAGTTACCTCTCTCCACCCACACTGTCATGTTGCTCCACCCCCTAGTTACCTCTCTCCACCCACACTGTCATGTTGCTCCACCCCTTAGTTACCTCTCTCCACCCACACTGTCATGTTGCTCCACCCCCTAGTTACCTCTATCCACCCACACTGTCATGTTGCTCCACCCCCTTAGTTACCTCTCTCCACCCACACTGTCATGTTGCTCCACCCCCTAGTTACCTCTCTCCACCCACACTGTCATGTTGCTCCACCCCCTAGTTACCTCTATCCACCCACACTGTCATGTTGCTCCACCCCCTAGTTACCTCTCTCCACCCACACTGTCATGTTGCTCCACCCCCTAGTTACCTCTCTCCACCCACACTCTGTTGCTCCACCCCCTAGTTACCTCTATCCACCCACACTGTCATGTTGCTCCACCCCCTAGTTACCTCTATCCACCCACACTGTCATGTTGCTCCACCCCCTAGTTACCTCTCTCCACCCACACTGTCATGTTGCTCCACCCCCACCCCCTAGTTACCTCTATCCACCCACACTGTCATGTTGCTCCACCCCCTAGTTACCTCTCTCCACCCACACTGTCATGTTGCTCCACCCCACCCCCTAGTTACCTCTATCCACCCACACTGTCATGTTGCTCCACCCCCTAGTTACCTCTCTCCACCCACACTGTCATGTTGCTCCACCCCCTAGTTACCTCTCTCCACCCACACTGTCATGTTGCTCCACCCCTTAGTTACCTCTATCCACCCACACTGTCATGTTGCTCCACCCCCTAGTTACCTCTCTCCACCCACACTGTCATGTTGCTCCACCCCCTAGTTACCTCTCTCCACCCACACTGTCATGTTGCTCCACCCCCTAGTTACCTCTATCCACCCACACTGTCATGTTGCTCCACCCCCTAGTTACCTCTCTGCACCCACACTGTCATGTTGCTCCACCCCCTAGTTACCTCTCTCCACCCACACTGTCATGTTGCTCCACCCCCTAGTTACCTCTCTCCACCCACACTGTCATGTTGCTCCACCCCTTAGTTACCTCTCTCCACCCACACTGTCATGTTGCTCCACCCCCTAGTTACCTCTCTCCACCCACACTGTCATGTTGCTCCACCCCCTAGTTACCTCTCTCCACCCACACTGTCATGTTGCTCCACCCCTTAGTTACCTCTCTCCACCCACACTGTCATGTTGCTCCACCCCCTAGTTACCTCTATCCACCCACACTCTGTTGCTCCACCCCTTAGTTACCTCTCTCCACCCACACTCTCATGTTGCTCCACCCCCCACCCCCATTTAACCTACATGTTTGGACATCTCTTGAAGTGACCTCCATCCACCCACACTGTCATGTTGCCCCAACATAGTTGACCTCTGTCCCTTCTGAAGGCTGTCATGTTGCCTGTTGCCCCAGTTACCGTACATTTTGTATTGACATCTCTTGGAGTGACCTCTGTACCTTCTCAAAGCTGTCATGTTGCCTGTTGCCTCAACCCACTTACCCTACATTTTCTATTTATGTCTCTTGGAGTGACCTGTCTCCCTACACCAGTTACCCCACATGTTGTACTGACGTCTCTTGAAGTGACCTCTATCCACCCAGATTGTCATGTTGCCTCAACCCAGTTACCCCACATGTTGTATTGACGTCTCTTGAAGTGACCTCTATCCACCCAGATTGTCATGTTGCCTCAACCCAGTTACACCACATGTTGTACTGACGTCTCTTGAAGTGACCTCTATCCACCCAAATTGTCATGTTGCCTCAACCCAGTTACCCCACATGTTGTACTGACGTCTCTTGAAGTGACCTCTATCCACCCAGATTGTCATGTTGCCTCAACCCAGTTACACCACATGTTGTATTGACGTCTCTTGAAGTGACCTCTATCCACCCAGATTGTCATGTTGCCTCAACCCAGTTAGCCCACATGTTGTACTGACGTCTCTTGAAGTGACCTCTATCCACCCAGATTGTCATGTTGCCTCAACCCAGTTAGCCCACATGTTGTACTGACGTCTCTTGAAGTGACCTCTATCCACCCAGATTGTCATGTTGCCTCAACCCAGTTAGCCCACATGTTGTATTGACGTCTCTTGAAGTGACCTCTATCCACCCAGATTGTCATGTTGCCTCAACCCAGTTACGCCTCTTTTTGTACGATGTCTCTTGAAGTGACTATCCACCAAGACTGTCGAATTGTCCCTGCCCAGTTACCCTACATGTTGTATCACCGTCTCTTGAAGTGATCTCTATCTCTGCACCAAGGCTGTTATGTTGTCTTTTGCCCCATCTTAGTTACCCTACATGTTGTCTCACCGTCTCTTGAAGTGATCTCTATCCCTGCACCAAGGCTGTTATGTTGTCTTTTGCCCCATCTTAGTTACCCTACATGTTGTCTCACCGTCTCTTGAAGTGATCTCTATCCCTGCACCAAGGCTGTTATGTTGTCTTTTGCCCCATCTTAGTTACCCTACATGTTGTCTCACCGTCTCTTGAAGTGATCTCTATCCCTGCACCAAGACTGTTATATTGCATGTTGTCTCAACCCACATACCTACATTCTGAAGTGACGTCTCGTGAAGTGACCTCTATCTACCCAGATTGTAACTTTGCCCCAACCCACCTACACAACATTTTGTATCGACGTCTCTTGAAGTGACTCAAGGCCTGATCAGCGCAGTTACTTGAGGCGTTGGTCAGGTATCTGGTCTTTATTTCTGCACATGTGGTGCAGCGTATATGGAGCTGTCTGCACTCTTAGACACCTCCTTGAAACTGAAATCTATCCCTACGCCCAGACTGACATGTTACATGTTACCCAAAACCAGTAGCCCTAGATTTTGTAATTATGGTTGGGGCTTGGGGGGGGGGGGGGGGGGGGGGGGGGGGGGGGGGAGCGCTGGTTGGATTCACGGTACAGTCGCCAATATTTTCTCCCCCTCCACTAGACCTTGAGTGGTGGTCTGGTCGCTAGTCATTCCGATGAGACGATAAAACGAGGTCCCGTGTACAGCATGCACTTAGCGCACATAAAAGAACCCACGACAACAAAAGGGTTGTCCCTGGCAAAATTCTGTAGAAAACTCCGCTTCGATAGGAAAAACAAAACAAAAACTGCACGCAGGAAAAACAAAACAAAACAAAAAAAAAACAACCCAAAACAAAACAAAACAAAAAAACAATGGGTGGCGCTCTCAGTGTAGCGAGGCACTCTCCCTGGGGAGAGCAGCCCGAATTTCACACTGAGAAATCTGCTGTGACAAAAAGAGTTATAAAAATAATATAAATACAAATAAATGTTTGTTACGGTACATGTATTAAATGTATGTCAATGTTGTATGTTACTTTACAGGACTTAAGTTGGTGTGAATGTTGTATGTTACTTTACAGGACTTAAGTTGGTGTCAATGTTGTATGTTACTTTACAGGACTTAAGTTGGTGTGAATGTTGTATGTTACTTTACAGGACTTAAGTTGGTGTCAATGTTGTATGTTACTTTACAGGACTTAAGTTGGTGTGAATGTTGTATGTTACTTTACAGGACTTAAGTTGGTGTGAATGTTGTATGTCACTGTACAGGACTTAAGTTGGTGTGAATGTTGTATGTTACTTTACAGGATTTAAGTTGGTGTGAATGTTGTATGTTACTTTACAGGACTTAAGTTGGTGTGAATGTTGTATGTTGCTGTACATGACTTAAGTTGGTGTGAATGTTGTATGTTACTTTACAGGACTTAAGTTGGTGTGAATGTTGTATGTTGCTTTACAGGACTTAAGTTGGTGTGAATGTTGTATGTTACTTTACAGGACTTAAGTTGGTGTGAATGTTGTATGTCACTGTACAGGACTTAAGTTGGTGTGAATGTTGTATGTTACTTTACAGGACTTAAGTTGGTGTCAATGTTGTATGTCACTGTACAGGACTTAAGTTGGTGTGAATGTTGTATGTTACTTTACAGGATTTAAGTTGGTGTGAATGTTGTATGTTACTTTACAGGACTTAAGTTGGTGTGAATGTTGTATGTTACTTTACAGGACTTAAGTTGGTGTGAATGTTGTATGTTACTTTACAGGACTTAAGTTGGTGTGAATGTTGTATGTTACTTTACAGGACTTAAGTTGGTGTCAATGTTGTATGTCACTGTACAGGACTTAAGTTGGTGTCAATGTTGAATGTTACTGTACAGGACTTAAGTTGGTGTGAATGTTGTATGTCACTGTACAGGACTTAAGTTGGTGTGAATGTTGTATGTTACTTTACAGGACTTAAGTTGGTGTGAATGTTGTATGTTACTTTACAGGACTTAAGTTGGTGTCAATGTTGTATGTCACTGTACAGGACTTAAGTTGGTGTCAATGTTGAATGTTACTGTACTGGACTTAAGTTGGTGTGAATGTTGTATGTTACTTTACAGGACTTAAGTTGGTGTGAATGTTGTATGTTACTTTACAGGACTTAAGTTGGTGTGAATGTTGTATGTTACTTTACAGGACTTAAGTTGGTGTGAATGTTGTATGTTACTTTACAGGACTTAAGTTGGTGTGAATGTTGTATGTTACTTTACAGGACTTAAGTTGGTGTCAATGTTGAATGTTACTGTACTGGACTTAAGTTGGTGTGAATGTTGTATGTTACTTTACAGGACTTAAGTTGGTGTGAATGTTGTATGTTACTTTACAGGACTTAAGTTGGTGTGAATGTTGTATTTTACTTTACAGGACTTAAGTTGGTGTGAATGTTGTATGTTACTTTACAGGACTTAAGTTGGTGTGAATGTTGTATGTTGCTGTACAGGACTTAAGTTGGTGTGAATGTTGTATGTTACTTTACAGGACTTAAGTTGGTGTGAATGTTGTATGTTACTTTACAGGACTTAAGTTGGTGTGAATGTTGTATGTTGCTGTACAGGACTTAAGTTGGTGTGAATGTTGTATGTTACTTTACAGGACTTAAGTTGGTGTGAATGTTGTATGTTACTGTACAGGACTTAAGTTGGTGTGAATGTTGTATGTTACTGTAGTGGATTTAAGTTGGTGTGAATGTTGTATGTTACTTTACAGGACTTAAGTTGGTGTGAATGTTGTATGTTACTTTACAGGACTTAAGTTGGTGTGAATGTTGTATGTTACTTTACAGGACTTAAGTTGGTGTGAATGTTGTATGTTACTGTACAGGACTTAAGTTGGTGTGAATGTTGTATGTTACTGTAGTGAATTTAAGTTGGTGTGAATGTTGTATGTTACTTTACAGGACTTAAGTTGGTGTGAATGTTGTATGTTACTTTACAGGACTTAAGTTGGTGTGAATGTTGTATGTTACTTTACAGGACTTAAGTTGGTGTGAATGTTGTATGTTACTTTACAGGACTTAAGTTGGTGTGAATGTTGTATGTTACTTTACAGGACTTAAGTTGGTGTGAATGTTGTATGTTACTTTACAGGACTTAAGTTGGTGTGAATGTTGTATGTTACTTTACAGGACTTAAGTTGGTGTGAATGTTGTATGTTGCTGTACAGGACTTAAGTTGGTGTGAATGTTGTATGTTACTTTACAGGACTTAAGTTGGTGTGAATGTTGTATGTTACTTTACAGGACTTAAGTTGGTGTGAATGTTGTATGTTACTGTACAGGACTTAAGTTGGTGTGAATGTTGTATGTTACTTTACAGGACTTAAGTTGGTGTGAATGTTGTATGTTACTTTACAGGACTTAAGTTGGTGTGAATGTTGTATGTTACTTTACAGGACTTAAGTTGGTGTGAATGTTGTATGTTACTTTACAGGACTTAAGTTGGTGTGAATGTTGTATGTTACTTTACAGGACTTAAGTTGGTGTGAATGTTGTATGTTACTTTACAGGACTTAAGTTGGTGTGAATGTTGTATGTTACTGTACAGGACTTAAGTTGGTGTGAATGTTGTATGTTACTTTACAGGACTTAAGTTGGTGTGAATGTTGTATGTTACTTTACAGGACTTAAGTTGGTGTGAATGTTGTATGTTACTTTACAGGATTTAAGTTGGTGTGAATGTTGTATGTTACTTTACAGGATTTAAGTTGGTGTGAATGTTGTATGTTACTTTACAGGACTTAAGTTGGTGTGAATGTTGTATGTTGCTGTACATGACTTAAGTTGGTGTGAATGTTGTATGTCACTGTACAGGACTTAAGTTGGTGTGAATGTTGTATGTTGCTGTACTGGACTTAAGTTGGTGTGAATGTTGTATGTCACTGTACAGGACTTAAGTTGGTGTGAATGTTGTATGTTGCTGTACAGGACTTAAGTTGGTGTGAATGTTGTATGTTGCTGTACAGGACTTAAGTTGGTGTGAATGTTGTATGTCACTGTACTGGACTTAAGTTGGTGTGAATGTTGTATGTTGCTGTACAGGACTTAAGTTGGTGTGAATGTTGTATGTTGCTGTACAGGACTTAAGTTGGTGTGAATGTTGTATGTTACTTTACACGACTTAAGTTGGTGTGAATGTTGTATGTTACTTTACAGGACTTAAGTTGGTGTGAATGTTGTATGATGCTTACAGGACTTAAGTTGGTGTGAATGTTGTATGTTACTTTACAGGACTTAAGTTGGTGTGAATGTTGTATGTTACTTTACAGGACTTAAGTTGGTGTGAATGTTGTATGTTACTTTACAGGACTTAAGTTGGTGTGAATGTTGTATGTTACTTTACAGGATTTAAGTGTATTTAAATGCTGTGTTGCTGTACAAAGCGAACATGTATGTGAATGATGTGTGCTACTTTACAGGACTTTAAATGGGTGTCAAGATTGTATGTTACTACACAATACTGGAATCATTGAGCGCACGCCGCAGACTAAGAGTAGGCATTGGGGGTGTGGGGGTGGGGGTGGGTGGCGGCGGGGGGGGGGGGGGGGGGGGGGGGGGGGGGAGAGGGTTGGGGGGCGTGGTTAGGGCAGGTGAAAAGCGGGATGGTGATCCACCAGCTACAGATCATGATATCGTATAGGAGATTTCTGGCATCAAAAGATCTACATTGTGATTTTCGTTACAAAAGAAAAAAAAATTATGATGTCAGTGACGGGTAAATATTCACCAAAAGGTGATCATGTTGTAGAATCATTAAAATGCCCTCGTCATGAGTATTAATTATCTTGATTTTAGCACATACAACACGCCACGTTAGGAAATCAGCACCTCTGGTTTTTCTCAGCATTAACAGTTGTGACTAACGAACAAATACAATCTTATGGAAAATTCGTTTTATCATTTAATATTTTTGCGATTCTTGCACATGCGTACAACAACAAAACTGCAAAAATTGACAAGTAACCTGAATAATAATTGTGTTGCACGTGCTATTCGTGTAACTAGAACCACTTTGGTTTGGGGCTTTTTGTCTTTTAGCCAACTGTGCAATGTATTAATCGTGTTAACAACAGGAAAATGATTAAACAGAGAAAAACAACAACATTGCCTTCTAATGTCAATACTATTTTGGTTAAGTTTTTACTTATTGCACAGTTTAAAAAACAACAAAAAACACCCATTTATTTCTCCCCGGAACTTACAATTTTCATCTTTTGAAGCAAACAGTTCATCATACTAAGATCACGTTCATCTATGACTCATGCTTTAGAGCGGCAGAGTGATTTGCATTTTTATCATTCGTGTCTCTGACTTACAGTCGGTTTCACGACAGCGTGATTTGCATTTTTATCATTCATATCTGTGACGGGGGGTGCGGAGTTATAATCCTCGTGGGAACCCAGCCCATTTTCATATTGTTTCTCTTCCTCACAGCTCTACGAGGAACCCGGCAAAGTGGACAATAGTTGTAAGAGACTGTATGCGGACCGTGTCTACGCACACCGTGGTACATAGATATATAGGCAGATAGACTTAATGCAGACACTGTGATGTATGCAAAAAGACGTAACACACACACTGTGATATATGCACCCACTCACCCACCCCACCGCCCCCGTACGTATTACAATAATGTACACACTCGCCCACGCTCGCCCACACATTTACACTACCACATTCCACACACACACACGCGCGCGCGCAGGCGCATACACACACACACACACACACGTGCACACACACGCACACACACACACACACACGCCGCACACGCCCACACACGCAATCAAGCACACACGCAGAGCGAAAGACAGACGCACGGAGAGGGGTTGAGAAAAACAGAGATGGACAGACAGACAGAGAAGGAGAGACAGAGCAGATAAGAAAAAGAGTGCGAAAGCGAATCCCCCCCCGCCCCCACCCCCACTTTCCCCCCCCCCCCAGATTAGGCGATAGATCCTGTCTGAAGAAGGTATTACACAATCATAAACCTATAGTAGTTATAATACCAAGGTAGATTCTAAACAAATGTGAAAAAAAAGCACAAGCGAAACAAATGAATACATCGTAAGTTGGACCGATGGCTTTAGGACAAACAAATCACGTTGGTCGAGACATTTTCACCATTGAATGCCACAAGTAAATAAACATAAGACATGGATTTTTGTTCGTACTCAGGTCAAATCCGTTGTATCCTCAAGCCATATAGGACAAGTCAACAAAACATAGCATGAATCTCGTTTTCTTCAGCTGCATTATATAAACGATAAAAACAGTCCTAGAACATTTACCTTTTTATATGTGAAACGAAGACAGACGAAATCAACACACCAGACTTGAATTCAGATAATGCACTTCTAATGTACCTGTTGCCACGAATCGGAACACAAGGTTCCACTTTACATGTCTTAAACACTCTTTTGGGCCTATTCTGAAAACATATCAATAGGCCCATGTATGTATATATGTAAATATGTATATGTATGTATGTATGTATGTATGTATGTATATATGCAAGTGTGTGTATATGTATGTGCGTGTGTGTGTGTGTGTGCGTGTGTGTGTGTGTGTGTGTGCGTGCGTGTGCGTGTGAAGGGGTGATGGTGGTTGTGGTAAGCAAAGGGAACCTATCTTACACATACTGCTCTGTGGGCACAGAAGAATTCGGATCAGCACAAAAGCAATATCATAACGGTCAGCCAGCCGAGAAGAATACCGAGTTCAGTCTGAAGGCAGCAGAACGGTAACAGTTACCTAAAGGACGGTAACAGTTAAACAGAATGGTAACAGTTACCTACAGGCAACAGAACGGTAAGTTACCTAAAAGAAACAGAACGGTAACAGTTACCTACAGGCAACAGAACGGTAACAGTTAAACAGAACGGTAACAGTTACCTAAAGGACGGTAACAGTTAAACAGAACGGTAACAGTTACCTAAAGGACGGTAACAGTTACCTAAAGGCAGCAGAACGGTAAGTTACCTAAAAGCAACAGAACGGTAACAGTTAAACAGAACGGTAACAGTTACCTAAAGGCAAGAGAACGGTAAGTTACCCAAAGGCAACAGAACGGTAACAGTTACCCCCACACCCCTTCCATCCTTCTGCACCGGTTTCGTTTTCATTTGGTTTCTCAAAGAGGCGTCATGGTGTTGGGAACACATTCATTCACGCTGCACCACATCTGCTTTGCCTCATCAGCAGCATAACCCAACGCGCTTTGTGAGGCCTCAAGTGCATCCATGCAGAGAGAGAGACAGAGAGAGAGAGAGAGAGAGATTTGTGCACCTACCAGTGTGGACTTATTCTGCAGTATATTGCCAGAGGCCAGCCCTTTGGGTTCTTTTTCAGTGCGCCAAGTGCGTGCTGCACGCGGGAACTCGGTTCAGCGTCTCATCCGAAGGACTAAACGCTGTTTGCATTTTCCAGTCGAAATTGGGAGAAAGGGCTAGACCTGGATTCAAACCCAGACCCACACGGACACTGTACTGGCAGATGAGCCTCTGAGCCATTCCGCCCCCTTCCTTCCTCCTTCCCAGCCTGACGTGAGGGAAAGGTAACGTTTGAAGCAGGTCTGCCCAGGTCAGCAGAAACCGGCTTTCAGATCAAACCAATCATGGCCTTGTTATTGAACACAGTGCGGTCAGCCAGGCGTGTCACCAGTCTAATCCGAGAAGGGAGAGAGATGTCAGAAATAGCCCCACCCCCACACTCCCACACACCCACATCTCGAAGCAGCCAACATGGCGACAACTGTGTGCAGGTCCAAAGCCACTTCCGGGTGAAGGCGTTCTCTCCGCACATGGGCAAACAGCACTTCCTGGGAACAGGACGGGTCACGTGTTTCGTGCTGTAAAAGTCATCCGGAGTGGGAGGGTGTTGGCTGGGGGGGACGGGGGGGAAGGGGGTGAGCAGTGCAGAAAATTAGAGGTGTAGGTAGGGATGGGTGCACTCTCTTCAGCAGCATGTGATAGCAGCCATTTGCAAACAGTTCCCCTTCATTGACAAAGAGTGTCGGGAGCGGTGGAGGGGATTGGGGTGGGGGAGGGAAGGGAGATGATCTCCCAGGCCCCTCCTATCCCCACAACCCTCATTGTCACTTGACTGCTCACCCAACGCTGTTATGTGCGATTGTATCCACCTGGTCTTCAGAGCGCAGGGCTGTTCTAATTTTAACACCCAACACTTTTTGAGCAACTGTATCCACTCTAATCTTTAGTTGTTAGAAGTGATCTGTTTTCTAACTCAACGCTTTGAGAACACTTGCACCCACCCAGTCTTAAGTTCGTAGGAGTGTTCTATTTTCTAACAAATCTGTCTTGTGACATGCAGACCTCGCTAGAAGCCTTTTCTGATCATTGGTCCTGATTCAAACCAAAGGAAAAGTTCATTTGTTGAAAAGCGAGAAAGAAAGGCAGCTTTTGATGTATATTTTTCGCGGTCCAGTTTTGCGCAGGAAAAACGGGTTCAATCCAATCATCTTCGTTTTTGGTTCTTAAATCTCTGTCTGGGCAGTCCTGGCGCATGGACAGACTGCCGCTATCCACAGCTGTCTCTCTTTCCAGGCAAGGACGTGGAGCGCACTGTCAGTCTGTCCCCAGCAAAATGTTTACGTTTCAAACATTCCACAGAAGTGAGATATTCTACCGATCATCCATTGCCATTGATCAGACTCCCGGTTCCACGTATGTTGTTTTATCAATTAAAAAAAAAAAAAAAATTCAATCGTCAACGTTCTTATGGTTTCCTTGTTTGAAATTAGATCAGTTTCGAAGTTAGGCAGCTTTGATGTTGGCTCAGAATAGAACAGTTTGGGTGATTCTTTGGTTTGATACCGAATCTATATAGACAAGATAAGGAAACAGACAGACACACAGACAGATAGATAATTACATACACAGAACGATACCTAGATAGTTGAATAGACAAACTGATTGTCTATACCTGTGTGCTAACTGTTGTCATACATTTGTCCAAAAGTACACACACACACACACACACACACACACACACACACACACATAAAGTGTTAAGGGAAAAGGAGCAGAATGAACAACAGCAGCAACACGAAGCCCCACCCTGATTCAGAATAGAAACTGCATGACAAGGACAACAGGGGGTGCTACTCCGATCTTGTTAGTGAGCTTGGGAAGTATGAAGGTTTGGGGGCATAATCATATCATCCAAAAGCGTCACTCACCGTCTGAACGTGGAGGCAGAGTGGCTTCCTCGACGTCATATCCGGGCTCCCACCAACCGGGGCACCTGTGGAGTGTACACAGCCGTGGGCACGTGATCAATATCTTCGCTCCACCAACAGAGAAGAGTTCCTCTTGATGAGTTCACGTTCGGTGGGGCGTGCAGGACGTGGCGGTGACGTTTGCCCTCAAATGTCGCCACCTGCAATACTACAAGAGTCTGGGCTGTTCCAAGAATAGCTGAAGGGGGGGGGGGGGGGGGGTGAAGGAAAGGGGAGTGGTAGAAAGAGGGAGGAGGGCGGAGGGGGGTTAGGCGGCAGTGGCAGAAACAGCAGCAACACATGTAGATGTGTACTGAGAAATTCTGTTAACACATTTATGCCACCAGGGGAATATCTAACCCCCCTGCTGCTCCCCCACCACCCCCTCCCCACCCCTCCTCCTCCCCCTCACTTAAAACACAAAGGACATTACCGACACTTCACGTATACCACCAGGGAAATAATCTAACACTGTACACAGTAGAGTGATGGCCTAGAGGTAACGCGTCCGCATAGGAAGCGGGAGAATCTGAGCGCGCTGGTTCGAATCACGGCTCAGCCGCCGATATTTTCTCCCCCTCCACTAGACCTTGAGTGGTGGTGGTAGTCTGGACGCTAGTCGTTCGGATGAGACGATAAACCGAGGTCCCGTGTGCAGCATGCACTTAGCGCACGTAAAAGAACCCACGGCAACAAAAGGGTTGTTCCTGGCAAAAATCTGTAGAAAAACCCACTTTGATAGAAAAAAACAAATCAAACTGCACGCAGGAAAAAAATACAAAAAATGGGTGGCGTTGTAGTGTTGCGACGCGCTCTCCCTGGGGAGAGCAGCCCGAATTTCACATTGAGAAATCTGTTGTGATAAAAAGAAATACAGATACAAACACCTCTATGGACCAATCTAACACTGCACATATACCACTACGGACCAATCTAACACTGCACTTATATCACTAAGGACCAATCTAACACTGCACACATACCTCTACGGCCCAATCTAACACTGCACACATACCTCTACGGCCCAATCTAACACTGCACACATACCTCTACGGACCAATCTAACACTGCACACATACCTCTACGGCCCAATCTAACACTGCACACATACCTCTACGGCCCAATCTAACACTGCACTCATACCTCTACGGACCAATCTAACACTGCACTTATACCACTACGGATAAATCTAACACTGCACTTATACCACTACGGATAAATCTAACACTGCACTTATACCACTACGGATAAATCTAACACTGCACTTATACCACTACGGATAAATCTAACACTGCACTTATACCACTACGGATAAATCTAACCCTGCACTTAACCTCTACGGACCAATCTAACACTGCACTTACCACTACGGACCAATCTAACACTGCACACATACCTCTACGGCCCAATCTAACACTGCACACATACCTCTACGGCCCAATCTAACACTGCACACATACCACTACGGATAAATCTAACCCTGCACTTAACCTCTACAGACCAATCTAACACTTCACTTAACCTCTACAGACCAATCTAACCCTGCACTTAACCTCTACGGACCAATCTAACCCTGCACTTATACCACTACGGATCAATCTAACACTGCACATATATCTCTATGGACCTATCTAACCCTGCACTTATACCACTATGGACCAATCTAACACTGCACATATACCTCTATGGACCAATCTAACACTGTACTTGTACCACTATGGACCAATCTAACACTGCACATATATCTCTACGGACCTATCTAACCCTGCACTTATACCACTATGGACCAATCTAACACTGCACATATATTTCTACGGACCTATCTAACAACGCACTTATACCACTACGGATAAATCTAACACTGCACTTATACCATTACGGATAAATCTAACACTGCACTTATACCACTACGGATAAATCTAACACTGCACTTATACCGTCAGGGACATACTTAACTCTGTACTTAAATCACCAGGAATACATCTTACATTGCATTCATACCACAAGGGATATATCTGACACTGCACATGTACCAACAGAAATATATCAAATGTTGCATATATCTTCTTCTTCTTCTTCTTCTACTTCTTCCTCTTCTTCTCCCTCGTCTTCTTAATCTCCTCCTCCTCTTCCCTTACCTCCGTGAAGGGTCTTCAGGACAGTCAGCCAGTCTGCATATTGCAAACTAAGTTGTCACTTAAGTTGCATTAAAAACTGGCGGTCAGTCTATCCGCATATTGCAAACCAAGTTGCCACTTAAGTAGCATTAAAAACTGGCGGTCAGTCTATCCGCATATTGCAAAATAGCATAGAAAGCTGACAGTCAGTCAGTTACCCCAGAATACAATTCCCCGTTAACAGTGCAGCAAAGAACGGCGATTAAGCAATGAAGTAGAGGCAACAGAAAAAGGCGATGGCTGGTCAGGTCAGTGTAATAATATCATACTCTGTATCATCGGTGGTGTGTCCATCGAGATCGATGATGACCATCGTTGTCATCCAGCTGGGGGATGGGGGGAGGGTGGTGGTGGGGATGCTCATGAATCTATCTGTGAATGCGTAGATGGCTGAATAGTCCAATCTGCGCACGAAATGTTCGCTGACAGTTGGGGCAGACAAAGACAGGTATATCATTGTCAGGGAACTCTGTATCATAGACTCCCACTCAAGGCAAAATAAAAGGAATGATCAGTAAACTCAAGAAGACTGATTTGCCCAGTGAAAGGGAAACTATCAGTCAGCCCCGCCCCACCCCCTCCCCTCCTTCCTGAATTCCTGACAGAAAGGTAACGTTTGAAGCAGGTCTGCCCAGGTCAGCAGAAACCGGCTTTCAGATCAAACCAATCATGGCCTTGTTTGAACACAGTGCGGTCAGCCAGGCGTGTCACCAGTCTAATCCGAGAAGGGAGAGAGATGTCAGAAATAGCCCCACCCCCACACTCCCACACACCCACATCTCGAAGCAGCCAACATGGCGACAACTGTGTGCAGGTCCAAAGCCACTTCCGGGTGCAGGCGTTCTCTCCGCACATGGGCAAACAGCACTTCCTGGGAACAGGGCGGGTCACGTGTTTCGTGCTGTGAAGGTCATCCGGAGGCCGGAAGAGGTGGGGTGGGGTGGGGTGGGGTGAGGGGGGTTGGGGGATAACAGGATCAAAATATGCTTCTGTGCTTCCAACAAAGCAGTAGCAGAGAAAGGGCGTGCTCTGTGCAAACACTGTCAAATTCTGTGCAGACACTGCTACCTTCTATGCAAACACTGCCACCTTCTGTGCAAACACTGTTACCTTCTGTGCAACACTTCCACATTCAGTGAAAACACTGCCTCCTTCTGTGCAAACACTGTTACCTTCTGTGCAACACTTCCACATTCTGTGAAAACACTGCCTCCTTCTGTGAACACTGCCTCCTTCAACCCTGCCACCTTCTGTGACAACACTGCCTCCTTCTGTGCAAACACTGCCACATCCTCTGCAAACACCGCCACTTTCTGTGACAACACTGCCATCTTCTGTGACAACACTGCCATGTTCTGTGACAACACTGCCATGTTCTGTGACAACACTGCCTCCTTCAACAATTCCTCCTTCTGTGACAACACTGCCCCTTCAACACTTCCTCCTTCTGTGACAACACTGCTTCCTTCAACACTTCCTCCTTCTGTGACAACACTGCCTCCTTCAACACTTCCTCCTTCTGTGCAAACCCTGCCACCTTCTGTGACAACACTTCCCCATTCTGGGGGAATAGTGCCACCTTCTGTGCAGACACCAACACTTGAGAGAAAGGGGGTGGGGGGGGGAGCAGGGGAAGGGAGCAGGGGAAGGGAGCAGAAGGAAGGAAATGGAAACAAGGAACACAGATTCTACCTCTCACCTGCCATACCCATCCCTGTTAGGCTTACTTGACTGCTCACCCAAACACTTTGAACTGTATCTTGAGAAGGAAGGTGGCAGAATGGTCCAGACGCTCAGCTGCCAATACAGAGAGTCTACGAGGGCGTGGGTTCGAATCCCGCTCTCGCCCTTTCTCCCAAGTATGACTGGAAAATGAAACTGAGCGTCTGGTCTTTCGGATGAGACGATAAACTGAGGTCTCGTGTGCAGCACGCACTTAGCGCACTGAAAAAGAACCCATGGCAACGAGAGTGTTGTTCTCTGGCAAAGGTTTGTAAAAAGAAATTCACTCTGATAGGTACACAAACATTTAAGCATCCACTCAAGACCTGACAAGCGCGTTGGGTTATGCTGCTGTCAGGCATCTGCCAGCAGGTGAGGTGAAGCGTATATGGATTTGTCCGAACGCAGTGACGTCTCCTTGAGAAACTAACTATCTAACTATATGTTCACTTGGTCCATTTAAAAACAAAAACAAAACAAAAAAACGAACAAATTGGAAGTCCTGTAATTTGCAAACCTTACTGGAAACCTTTTTTGTTGTTTTCCAAATCAAAGGATGCTAAACATGAAGAGAGTTCTCTGGGCCTAAAGAAGGGAGAGATACACAAACTAAGATTCTTGTAGCTGTTCATTATTCCTTGTCGTTGCTTGAAATTATAATGCTGCTATAGACGAGTTTGATACTAGCTCAGAACTGAACAGACTTTTTATTCTTCGTATTTTGATAGAAACAAACTGACTGAAAGACAGACACAGAAATAAAAGGGTTCATAGATAACGGAATTAGATACATAGATAATTTGATACAAAGATGTTTGTGTGCTCGAATGTGTGTCATGAATTTTTCACCCTGCAAGAACGAGTATTGCTCTAAACAGCACTCGTTTTTGAGAAGATGGGTAAAGAATGAATGAACAGTGGTAGTGTGAAATGACGTCATAGCATGCTTCAGAAATAGAAACCTTCGACAAGGGCTGCTACTCTGATGATGTTTGAGGAGGGGAACGAGAGGGGGTGAAGGAAGAGAGGGGGTGGGCGGGGGGAGGGAGGCAGAAGGCATGTCCCAAAGCGCCAAACGTATCTCCACAGACAGACAGACAGACAGACAGCCAGCCAGCCAGCCAGACTGCCTAGTCCACTACGTCAGGATTATCTTGGTACCGACCCAGCGAAGCACCTGCGTGAGTGTGCACAGCTTTGGGCGACGTCACCAACTGATATCAGCGCTCTCTCGCAGCACTGCCAAGTCTCCTGGTGATGACGTGGAGTTCAGTTGAGCGTGTAGAACTCATACGTCACCGATACCTGTGCTCTGCCACAACAGAGGTGTCCTTGTGATGTGGTGACGTTTAGTGGAGTGTGCACAGCTCGGACGTCATCAAGGTCTGTGCACAACTCATACGTCACCGATACCTGTGCTCTGCCACAACAGAGGTGTCCTTGTGATGTGGTGACGTTTAGTGGAGTGTGCACAGCTCAGACGTCATCAAGGTCTGCGCACAACTCATACGTCACCAATACCTGTGCTCTGCCACAACAGAGGTGTCCTTGTGACGTGGTGACGTTTAGTGGAGTGTGCACAGCTCAGACGTCATCAAGGTCTGCGCACAACTCATACGTCACCAATACCTGTGCT
The DNA here is from genome assembly GCF_041734735.1 of Babylonia areolata. NCBI lineage: Eukaryota > Metazoa > Mollusca > Gastropoda > Neogastropoda > Buccinidae > Babylonia > Babylonia areolata. The sequence goes on along the minus strand of NC_134881.1, from coordinate 55,646,262 downwards.
CTGCCACAACAGAGGTGTCCTTGTGACGTGGTGACGTTCAGTGGAAGGGGTACAAAACAAACGCGAGGTTCGTCCACAAATGCGCGTGCCCAGGGCACCAGAACTGTTACAGTGCAGTTGCTGTTCGGATAGCTGAAGGGGCTTTACTTCTATTCTTTTGCAGTCTATTTCTTCACGCCCCCTAAACCCCATTTTCTATCAATTCGTTTCTAATTCCTGTGAGTTATCCATCCACCCCCACCCCTTTTCAGTCATGGTTGTTGTGTTTTGTTTCGTGTTGCTGTTACTAAGTGGGTGAGGAGACGGACAAGATAATGGAAGAAATATTTTTGCGAGTTCAGTCTTCAGTCTCTCACTCTCTCAGTAAACAAAGAAAAAAAAAGGAATTTTTCCCTGAGCCAATTATAATTATTAAGACCAAGAAAAAAAATCTTTCATTCACGCTCTCTTCATCCTGAAAAAAAAAATCTTAAACACAGGAACAAATGTCTTGACTATCACAAATAACTTTCTTTGCAAAACCTGATGATCCAGTCCCAGGATCGCCTCAGTCCTAGGCCGGACAGCAGCCTACTCACAGTAGTGTCCACCCCACTCACTCGTGGGAAAACTCAGGCACCTCCTCAGTGAACATCCCAGTTCAAGGTCCCTCCACTCCGTGGCCAGTCAACATGGAGCCCTGATACTTTTTCCAGTTTTTAACTCTCGGCACTCCATTTGAATTATTCCTTCTAGCTAATTCTCAATGTTCCCTTCTTTTATTTTATTATATTTGTTATCCTTTCACACCACTCATGCATTCATACAATTTTCCAATTAACAATACAATATTCATTCATGAGTCACTACGTCTTATAAATTACACAAATACACAAAAAAGTATTAATTTATCAAAAAGCAAACATTTCAAAACTAACAGCAAAAACTACTATATTCTCAAACTATTCAATCATTAGTTACATTTCGAATAAACAATAAAATAAATTTTCCCACCTGATGTTCGGAACATTCAAGGCACACAGACCACATCACCCGAGCTCTGATGCATTCAGACTGACGTTACAGCACATACATATACGCACACACACACACATGAACATGCACAGCTCACGATTCACCCACACTTACCACGTGCAAAACATTTTCACATTCACACAGGTACTCGAAATGTACAAACAAAAATTTCGTTCTTCCTCTGGCCACAGGCATTCGAAACTCACTCTGTCACAGTTGCACCGCAGTGTATTGTATTGTATCGTACTGAACTGTATTGTATTGTATTGTATTGTATTGTATTGTATTGTATCGTACTGTACTGTATTGTATTGTATTGTATTGTATTGGTTCATGCCCATCACTCTCCCGGGATTACTGAACGCCAAAGCAACACACCCATCAAATGCGCCAGATTATATGTAGACGTTCAATATCTGTTCTTAGATAGATAGATAGATAGATAGACAGGGACAGAGAGAGACAAGACAAAACAAATTCTTTATTTCGAGGATAATAGATAAGCACTGGTGTGCTTTTTTTACATCCAGTCCCCACCCTGAATACGGTCTACACAACACAATACTAAATACATGAAAGCATGGTTTTAGTAGAGATACATAACAGAGGAATTTTTTTTAAATTGTAAAAACAACAACAACAACAACACACACACACACACACAACACACACACACACACACACACACACACACACACGCACACACGCACATGGCATACAGGCACAAGCATGGTGTTAGTAAAATGCATAGGAAAAAATGAACAAACACACACCGCACTACACACCAGAGTGGGGGATGGAGGGTGAGGGAGGTTCTCGGTCAACCATACACATTTGACAAACAGTGTCATTAACTCACTCAGTACGGCCAGTCCTCTCTTCTCCTCTACACAGACCCTTCGGATGTCCAGTGGGTGTCTGAATGACCCAACCTTTAGCTTCCGTCGTCAGAATTGTGGTATTCTTTGTCAACAAACACCTCTTCAGTATAAGAGCCTTCCACTTGCAATATTTTGATGGTGGTAATTGGGGTGAAACGCTGTTAACGTCGTCTCTTTCGCCGTTCGTATGGAGAGAGTTAAAATGAACGATTTACATAACACATTATGGCATAAGGTGGGAAATGCAATGTTTTTTTGAAGGTGGTTGGGCAATGGTGTTGTTTGTTTCTGGGAGTGAGTTCCATAGGGTGGCGCCTGAGTAAACCAGACTGGAGTTGAACAAGAGGGGGAGAGAGAGAGAGAGAGAGAGAGAGAGAGAGAGAGAGAGAGAGAGAGAGAGAGAACAAGAGGGGGGAAGAGAGAAAGAAAGAACGGAGGAAAGACAGTCCGGGGACTATCAACTTTCCAAAATTAGAACACTTCCGATAACTCTTTGGCGCTTGTCAGGCCAGGCAATGGTCACAGTGTCCTCCCCTTCCTGACCTGCTGACAAGTTGGACACGAGACGTCAACGTGACGGACTGAACGCGTTGGGATCGGAGGTTGTGTGTGTGTGTGTGTGTGTGTGTGTGTGTGTGTTTGTGTGTGCGTGTGTGTTTGTGTGTGTGTGTGTGTGTGTGTGTGCGTGTGTGTGTGTGGTGTGTGCGTGCGTGTGTGTGTGTGGGGGGGGGGGGGGGGGGGGGGGGGGGGGGGAGTGGGGGTGAGGGAGGGGGGAGTAGCAGGGAGGATGTCGGGGGAGAAGGGGGCAAGCGACAACACGATGCGGAACTAATTGGCTGGAAGAAGAAAGCAGCACGTCCAGACCTTCCAACACAAAGAGGAAAAGGCAGTGGAGTGGAAAAGTGCCGCTCTCTTGTCATAGTGAAGCTGCACTGTGTTGACACAAGATTCCACGGCCTGATTGTTCTGCTGGCTGGCTGGCTGCTTGGCTGGCTGCAAACGGACCACGTGATGATGCGCGCGCTCGGATTTTGTTCTGGAACAGAGACCCTTGACAGAAAGCACGTTGTTTATGTGACAGCCATTGTCGGCTTCTAAATATGGGAAGAGTTTGACCAGGGGGGAGGGGGGGAGGGGGGTGGTGGCTGTTGTGTTGTGGAGCGGAGTGGTTGTGTTTCACAATCACACAATTAGAATGCCGTCATTCTAGATTATTTTTAAAAAAAAGAAAGAAGAGTTTGACAATAAGAAACTACACTGCGCACGCACGCCCACTTTGCTCACTCTTCCTCTCTCCACACACACACACACACACACACACACACAGGGGGAAGGAGAGAGAGACAGACAGACAGAAAGACAATCAGAAACACAGACACAAAGACACAGAGAGATACAGACACAGAGAGAGACAGAGACAGAGGGAGGGAGACAGAGGACATAGACAACAATAACACGAACACACGAGTTTATTGTTAAGCGCCAAGAGTGCATACAACAAGGGGTATGGAACTAAATTTAGCAACGAACATAAACTGAAACAACGCACACCACATGCGGTTCTGAAAAGAAATCTGTGAAGCAATCAATTCTCACGCACTTGGTAATGCACATATGTAGTCAGTGCATTATGGTAAAAGGTGTTTCCCGACCATGTTAGTAATGAAATAACACGTTAAGCTAAAAAGGTGTATCAGACGATGTTGACAATGAAATAACACGTCAAGCTAAAGAGGTGTATCAGACGATGTTAGTAATGAAATAACACGTCAAGCTAAAAAGGTGTATCAGACGATGTTGACAATGAAATAACACGTTAAGCTAAAAAGGTGTATCAGACGATGTTGACAATGAAATAACACGTTAAGCTAGAAAGGTGTATCAGACGATGTTGACAATGAAATAACACGTTAAGCTAAAGAGGTGTATCAGACGATGTTGACAATGAAATAACACGTCAAGCTAAAGAGGTCGAGTCTCTCACGACATTCGGGGTGAAAGATGTCGCTAAAAAGGTGTATCAGACGATGTTGACAATGAAATAACACGTCAAGCTAAGGAGGTCGAGTCTCTCACGACATTCGGGGTGAAAGATGTCGCTAAAAAGGTGTATCAGACGATGTTGACAATGAAATAACACGTCTAGCTAAAGAGGTCGAGTCTCTCACGACATTCGGGGTGAAAGATGTCGCTAAAAAGGTGTATCAGACGATGTTGACAATGAAATAACACGTCTAGCTAAAGAGGTCGAGTCTCTCACGACATTCGGGGTGAAAGATGTCGCTAAAAAGGTGTATCAGACGATGTTGACAATGAAATAACACGTCTAGCTAAAGAGGTCGAGTCTCTCACGACATTCGGGGTGAAAGATGTCACTAAAAAGGTGTATCAGACGATGTTGACAATGAAATAACACGTCTAGCTAAAAAGGTGTATCAGACGATGTTGACAATGAAATAACACGTCGAGCTAAAGAGGTCGAGTCTCTCACGACATTCGGGGTGAAAGATGTCGCTAAAAAGGTGTATCAGACGATGTTGACAATGAAATAACACGTCGAGCTAAAGAGGTCGAGTCTCTCACGACATTCGGGGTGAAAGATGTCGCTAAAAAGGTGTATCAGACGATGTTGACAATGAAATAACACGTCAAGCTAAGGAGGTCGAGTCTCTCACGACATTCGGGGTGAAAGATGGCGCTGGCTGTTTTAATTGGACGCGCCATGTGTGCACCTGGAACCTGGTGGGAGCACAGCCGGAAGTAGGTTGTGCCCCTCTACAAGAAATGCCTATTGTTGGGGACAAGGCAGCTACAAGAAAGTGTCTTTTGTTGTGGACAAGGCGGCTACAAAAAAGAAAGCATATTGTTACGGCCAAGGGCGCCAGCTGCACCAATGCACTGACTTCCAGCCTCACTCCAGTCTTCAGCCACTTTTCCAGCTTCCGTTCTGCTTCCTTCATTGTGTCATGCATTCACAGTTGTTTTTGTGCCTCCATTTTGCCGTCCTCTAACTGCTGCAAACAGGAAATAAAAATGGGAAGAACCACCTTTTGTTTTCCATTCTTCATCTCCCCCATACTTTAATACTTTAAGAATACCTCAACTGTTCTTGGAGTATTTCGAAATTTTGAAGAAAAAAAAAAAACTGGAAAAGAAAAGATGTTGAGAACGGAAAGAAAGATGCTATTTCTGTACAAGCATGACTGAGTGGGGGGTGGGATAGGGGTGGGGGTGGTTAATGTATATATTTGCACTTTCGACGATAATTCCAAAGATTTGAATCCTTGCACGATTTTTTGTTGTTGTTGTTGTGAAGCTTCTCAGCGTCAGAAAGCTGTAGGTATGTGTTGGATTATGTTGTCTAATCCATTCGTATAGCCTATGTATGTTTGTGTGAATGTATATATACATATACATGATTTGTAACACCATGACTATAATTATCCTATGTCACTTCTGATGATGTTGATGATGTACAATATTACTGTTCAAATCGAATCAAATTCTGGGGCTCAGAACCCCACCGACCACTAAGGCCATCTGAAGGCTATCGCCGGCGGTACTGTTCCTGTCCATTAAGTCCTCGTGTGATGATAGTAATAAAGCTTCAAGTCATGTGAACGTGGCTTCGACATTATGGCGAGTCATGACTCTCTTCAACCATGATGTCATAAATCACGATGATGACGGTGATGTATTGGTGACGTCATGATGACGCTGTTTCTGATGTGTGTTTCAGGGAAGCCGAGTCGGGCGCAGGAGGTCAGACGTTTGTATGACCCCAACCACCTCGGTCCTTGTGAGTGTTACACACACACACACACACACACACACGCACGCACGTACACACACGTACACACACACACACACGCACTCACGCACACACACGCACGCACGCACACACACGCACACACACACACACACACACACGCACGCACGCACGCACACACACACACCACACACGAGTAATGGGCAACAGTAGTCAATAGTGGCCAGCTGATGATCAAACCCTTACACACACACACACACACACACACACACACACACACACCAGTAATGGGCAACAGCAGTCAATAGTGGTCAGCTGATGGTCAAACCCTACCAAGATGTCCCAATAAGGCACAACCGTCACAAACTGATGCAAGGTGAACTCTGGTAGTGTAAAACAACAGTGGTCAGTAGTGGTCAAGCTGTGTGGTCAAACACCTGTCACGACATAATAATGAACAGATGGAACAAACATCTGGGGGAATAATTATAGACCTGGGGGGAACATAGACCTGGGGGAACATAGACCTGGCTGGAAGAAAATTTAGGGGAACATAGACCTGGGGTGTGTGTGTGTGTCGGGGGGGGGGGGCGGGGGGGGGGGGGGGTTCGGGGGGGACATAGACGCACCGAGGGGGAACATAGACGTACCTGGTGGAACACGGACCTAAAGGAACACAGACTTGGGGGAATATAGACCTGTCGGCACATAGACCTGTGGGAACATAGACCGGGGGAAACACACACTTGGGTAAACACAAACTTGGGGGAACATAGACCTGGAGGAACATAGACTTTGGGGAACATAGACCTGGGGGAACATAGACCTGTGGGCACATAGACCGGGGCAAACACAGACTTGGGTAAACACAAACCTGGGGGAACATAGACCTGGAGGAACATAGATCTGGGGGAACACAGACCTGGGGGAACATAGACCGGGGTGAACACAGACACTGGGGAACATAGACCTGGGGGAACATGTATGTATGTATGTATGTATTATAGTCAGTCGTGTTCGACTATGACCATCAGAACAACAGTTGAGGTAACTGCTGTCCCGACTATCTGGACTAGAATTTGATTACAGTGGAGAGCGTCTTGCCCAAGTTACATCCCCACTCTCTGGGCCAAGAGTGTTGTAGGACAGTCGGCGTTGGGGTGGTTCCCAAAGGCCAACTAGTCCCCAAGGCTGCAGCACTAACAGCCAGTGCAATTTTGCCACCTACTTTGAGAGTCATAGTCCTTCACAGAAGACTATGCTGTAAATGATTTCCCATCGCAATGGAAGAACCATTGATAATACAGCTGTCACCTTGCTGTTTGCCCAGTTGTAAACTTACGTCAATCTGTGGTATAAATTGAGTGTTGGGCGGGGAACACAGACCTGGAGGGCGAGGGGGTGAGGGGGGCGGGGGACATAAAGCTGACCCCCGCTGTTGGCGTGGTGTTGCAGTGGCCCGCTTCACGTTGCCCCACAAGGGGAGGGGCAGACAGGGGAAGGCGAAGAAACACCCTGTGCCTCTGCACAGACACCTGGACAAGACTCGGCCACTGAAACCCCTCTCCCACAAGACGGCCTCGTCCACAAAGAACGTCAGAGGTTCGTAGTAGTAGTAGTAGTAGCAGTAGTAGCAGTAGTAGAAGTTGCAGCAGACACAACAGTAGTAATAGCAACAGCAGCAGCAGTAGTAGTAGTAATAGCAGCAGCAGTATTAGTAGCAGCAGCTGCAACAGAAGCAGCAGCAGCAGCAGTAGTAGCACTGAGTAGCAGCAGCAGCAGTAGTAGTAGTAGCAACAACAGCAGTAGTAGTAGCAGCAGGAGCAGTAATAGTAGCAGCAGTAGCAGTAGTGGCCCAATTTTTCCCAAGTTTGACAAGAAAATCCAACAAAGCATGTAGTCATTCCGATGGGACGACAAACCGAGGTCCCGTGTGCAGCTGGCAGCACTCAGTGCATTGAATGTTAAAGAACCCATGGCAACAGAAGTGTTGTCTCTTGACAAAAAAAAAAAAAAAGTGTAGAAGAAATCCACTCTGATCGCTGCACATCGTATGCATGCACTCAAAGCCTGACTAAGCACGCTGGGTTATGCTGCTGGTCAGGCATCTGCATGGGATGTAGTGTAGCGTATATAACTGAAACCGAAACAGTAGTAGTAGTAGTAGTAGTAGCAGCAGCAGCAGCAGCAGTAGTAGTAGATTTCCTCTTTCGCGTTTCAGAATGCAGACGAGGTGAGTCTGCGAAGATGACGTGTCCCAGTGACGTCAGGGTGTGTCTGAGTGACGTCATGATTTGCGATGGCGTCAGGAACTGTCGCTATGGAGAGGACGAGTCTCCCTTTCTCTGTATGATGCGACTGTGGGTAGGTGGTCTGTCTGACTGTCTGTCTGTCTGTCTGTCTGTTCGCTGGCTGAACAGCCAGTCAGTGTGACTGTGTGTGCGTGTGTGCAAACTGGATTCTCTGTACACTGCTTACCTGTTGTTGTTTTAAGTAAGAAGCGAGAATCTGCCTTCTTCTGAAACTCGAAAATATGTTTGTTTGTTGTTTGTGTCTAATTGTCCATTTGTATACGTCTGTAAACCAGCCACCTCTGTGTCTCTCACTCTCTCTCTCTCACTGTATGTGTGTGTTGTGTTGTGTTGTGTTGTGTTGTGTGTGTATGTTTTTTTTTGTTTGTGTGTGTGTGTGTGTGTCTGGGCGCGCGCGCGTGTATGGAGAATGTTGAGTGAGATGGAGGACATTTATACAGAGAGGGAGGGAGAGAGATTAAGCATTAATGACACATGTTTTATTGAGGGTGAAATTGATGCACCTCTTTCCACAACGCGACCACACACAAAATTATTAAGATAAAATCAAACAAAGAACTTCACGTTTCAAAGAAACATTCATCAAACTTCACGTTTCAAACAAACATTCATCAAACTTCACGTTTCAAACAAACATTCATCAAACTTCACGTTTCAAACAGCTGCCCGTTTCAAACAACTTCACGTTTCAGACAAACATTCATCAAACTTCACGTTTCAGACAAACATTCATCAAAAGTCACGATTCAAACAAACACTTCATAAATGTGAGACAAAAGAAAAACAAAACAAAACAAACAAACAAACAAAACCATCCACACACATCATAAACGTCACGATTCAAATGCACATCATTAGCAGATCATACCCAAGCATTCCATGTTAGGAAAGGTATCGAAAAGTGCAAAGATTGTGTTCGTACGCTTGCAGTGTAAGGGAGATCAATGAAGCCAACATAAAACTGCTGCATTGGTCTCCCTTGTAAGGATACTTCTTTTTTTCTTTAATGTGATCAGATTAAATCAAACACATATCAGAAGCAATGGGGTAACGAGGAAGAGAGAGAGATGGGGGCGGGGGTGTGTGTTCTTTATGATGTTCTGTTGAAGAAACACATGAGGTTCATTTCAATGGAGAGTTGAGGGGGTATGTCGTCCAACGCTTAGAAATTAACTGTCAAGACGATAGACATTATCATGAAGCATGACAAACTAATACAAACTATAATTGATGGAGAAGGTGGCAGAATGGTTAAGACGCTAATCTGTCAATACAGTGTCCTTGAGGTTGTGGGTCTGATTCCCGCTCTCCCCCTTTCTCCCACCTTTAACTGGGAAATGACACTGACCGTCTGGTCGTTCGGATCAGACAGTTAAACGAGCTCCCATGTACAGCACGCAGTTTGCGCACTGAACAAAGAACCCATGGCAACAAAAGGGAGAGAGAAAGAGAGAGAGTTAATCTGAATCTATGTTCTGAGGGTAATCACGGAGAAGGCCAGACAATGCTTTATTTCAGCCGACCCTCGAAGGGGCAACAGTGAAAATAAAACAAATGGGGCCCCCGAAGGGGCAACAGGAAAAATAAAACAAATGGGGCCCTTGAAGGGGCAACAGTGAAAATAAACCAAGCGGTGAAAATCATTATATCAATACGGCATGCTTTGAGAGGGAGAGAGAGAGAGAGGGTTGGGGGGGAGGGAGAGAGAGCAGTTTCATGTAACAGTTTCGCTTTTATAACATGACTTTTTTCTTTCTTCACCAGGCCTTTACCTTGTTCAACAACGTCCACTCCATATTCAACACATTCGTCACGCCACAGTCACGGGACGCACCGCGTCATCAGTCACGTGATCACCGCCATGACAGCTTGTACAGGCAGTGAGAGCCGTCTTCAGTGAATCGAGAACATGTCGCTCCTGTTAAACGCTGGAGACAGGGACCTCTTCTATTTATTGTGTTCTGGACTCTGGTGGTGTGCGTGTACACTTGCGTCCGGGTGAACATCGATTAAACCTTCTGTCTCTGTCTCTCTGTCTCTGTCTCTGTTTCTGTCTGTCGCTGTCTGTCTGTCTCTGTGTCTTTCTCAGCTTCTCTTTATTTTCTCTGTCTCTGTCAGTCTGTCTGTCTGTGTCTTCCTCTCTGTTTCTCTGTCTGTCTCTCTTTCTTTCTTTCTCTCTCTCTCCCTAAGTCTCTGTTTCTCACTCTATCTCTTCTCCCTCTGTCTCTCTCTGTCTCTGTCTGTCTGTCTCTCTCTCTCTGGCACTCACTGTTTCTGCCTCTGTCTCTGTCTCTCTTTCTCTACCTCTCTCTCCAAAAAATAATCTTAAAAAATGCTATGTTGTTTTTTTCTTTGTCAGAATGAAATTATATGGTGAAAATATTTTGCAAATGTCTATTGTCAGGGTAAAAATTATAAGGAACAAATATTCATGTAAAAAGATTGAAGTGTTGTGCAAACAAACCAAAGAATGAGTGATGCAGCTGTGTGAATTTTACGTACAAGCTGGCTCATTGTTATGTTTATGTTGCTAAATCATGTTGATTGTCAAAATGGAACCAGTTATGTTTTTTTTCGCCAAATTCATTTTTCTTGTCAGAATGAAACCATTCTTTTCTTTTTTTGTTGTTGTTTGTTTGTTTTATTGATTCTGTCGCCAGTGAATGTTTATTGTATGAATAGAACATAATCGTTTTGTTTCTGTCGTTACAGCATGTTTTTTGCTTTTTGTTAGTTTTCTTTTTTTCCATCTTTGGGTTTACAATTTTGACATAGTGTCACAAGAGGTAATCTTGTTAATAATTATACACCGTTTTATTATACACTCATTCTGATGTAATGTACAAAGATGGATTTTTCTTTCGATGTTGGACGCATACGTACATGTTAATTGAATGGCACCAACCGTGTATACTTATTTCTAGTCAAGCTTTTCAGGTCCCATGTATTCTGCCCATAAATAATACGATGGTCTGATATTTGAGAGAGTTGCTGTTCTCATAATAAACCTGGAACAGAAACTCAGCACAGAGCAGGATACAAAAAACAAGAGGAAAAAACTATGAACCCACTTGGGAGAGGAGAATTTGTGTACTTCGACTCGTAGAGTCTTCAAAGCATAGAGCATTTCCACTGAATTTAAAATGATAGCTAAAGACTGATATTTTTTTGGGGAAAAAATTTACTCACACACACACACGCGCGCGTGCGCATATGCACACACACACACACACACACACACACACACACACACACACACGGACACACACACTCACCCACTCACTCTTATAGGTGTGATAATTTAAAATGATAACATAATTCATGTAAATTATCACACCTATAAAAAAGACATCATCACAATCCTCAAAAAAGAAATTCATTACAAAGCATTTCCGTTTTTACTTGTAAAATAATGTTTAAAAAACCCCAAATCTTTCTATATTTAAAAATTATTTTTAAGAAAGACTGATGTTGTTTATTTGACAAAGTATGTATGGCCAGAAGGCACTTGCTCTCTGCCTCTCTCTGTCTGTCTGTCTCTCTCTGTGCTACTGTTCTCATGGGAGAAGTGATAACCCGAGACACTGGTTTTCGTGTTGTCTTCACTACTGTCTGCACCGTTCTTGTAGGGATGTGTGTGTGTGTGTGTGGGGGGGGGGGGGGGGGGGGGGGGGGGGGGTAGAAATCAAACCAAATCAGATTATGGTGCATAGAGCCTCGCCGACCACTAAGGCCATCTCAAGGCTATCGCCACGTTAATACCTACTTCAAGGCAAGGGTAAAAAAAAAAAAAAAATTACAATAAAAACTAGTCACCACTTTAAACTTTCCACTCAAAGTTTAAAAGCCTTCCATAGTTTAAAACCTTCAAATCGGATTAAAAATGTTCACTTCTTAGGCTTTTTTTTTTGGGGGGGGGGGGGGGGGGGGGGACTGGTGCACCGTGGTGAAGGCTCTTGTAACCAGTATACAGGTGACTGTTGCACAGTTGTGGTGGTGGTGTTGAAGGCTCTACTACCCAGTACAATGCTGTTGGCTGTGGTAACCAGTACACTAGTGCACAGTGGTGAAGGCTGTGGTAACCAGTACACTGGTACACATGGCTGTGGTAACCAGTACACTGGTGCACAGTGGTGAAGGCTGTGGTAACCAGTACACTGGTACACATGGCTGTGGTAACCAGTACACTGGTGCACAGTGGTGAAGGCTGTGGTAACCAGTACACTGGTACACATGGCTGTGGTAACCAGTACACTGGTGCACAGTGGTGAAGGCTGTGGTAACCAGTACACTGGTACACATGGCTGTGGTAACCAGTACACTAGTGCACAGTGGTGAAGGCTGTGGTAACCAGTACACTGGTACACATGGCTGTGGTAACCAGTACATTGGTGCACAGTGGTGAAGGCTGTGGTAACCAGTGCACTGGTACACATGGCTGTGGTAACTAGTATACCGGTGCACTGTGGTGGAGGCTGTGGTAAGCAGTATACCAGTGCACTGTGGTGGAGGCTCTGGTAAGCAGTATACCAGTGCACTGTGGTCGAGGCTCTGGTAAGCAGTACACTCATGCACTGTGGTGGAGGCTCTGGTAAGCAGTACACTCATGCACTGTGGTGAAGGCTCTGGTAACCAGTATACCGGTGCACTGTGGTGAAGGCTCTGGTAACCAGTATACCGGTGCACTGTGGTGGAGGCTCTGGTAAGCATTATACCGGTGCACTGTGGTGAAGGCTGTGGTAAGCAGTATACCGGTGCACTGTGGTGAAGGCTGTGGTAAGCAGTATACCGGTGCACTGTGGTGAAGGCTCTGGTAAGCAGTATACCGGTGCACTGTGGTGAAGGCTGTGGTAAGCAGTATACCGGTGCACTGTGGTGGAGGCTCTGGTAAGCAGTATACCGGTGCACTGTGGTGAAGGCTCTGGTAACCAGTACACTCATGCACAGTGGCGACGGGTGTGGTAACCAGTACGCTGGTGCACAGTGGTGAAGGCTAAGGCTCTGCTAACCAGTACACTCATGCACAGTGGCGAAGGGTGTGGTAACCAGTACACTCATGCACAGTGGTGAAGCTAAGGCTCTGCTAACCAGTACAAGACATACTGTTGGTTACAGTCTCACACAGTCATACAGTTTGTTTATCACACAGGCAGTGTGTGTGTGTATGTGTGTGTGTGTGTGTAACAGCGCTTGTGAAGCTGGTAGACAATGGTTCTCCATCTCCAGAAGCACATCCTTCACTACTGCCATTCAGATCACAGACGCTGAACCTGCCAGCGCCAGAACACAAGGAGCTGTGGTGACCTGACAGCGCATGTGGACGCTGTTCGGTGTGGTCCCGGTTTTTGTCGTCATGATTCCGTTTTCTGAATGAGTCAGTTACGTGGTCGTCGTGATCATTGTCTGAACGGGTCAGCTATTTGATCATTCAGTATTCACTTGTTCGTCACGATCTTCATTGAATGAGTCTGTCACGTGGTCTTCGTGATGTTCATTGGCTGAATGAATCTGTCACGTCATCGTTATTATGCTCATTGAATGAGTCAGTCACGTGATCGTCATGATGTTCATTGTATGAAGAAGTCAGTCACGTTGTCTTCATGGTGTTCATTACTTGAAGGAGTCTAGTCTTGTCTAGTATGGTTCAGGGTCGATTCGTTTGCGCTAACAGTGAACAACTTATGTGGAAGTCCCTGCATAATAATTATGATTATTGATATTCTATGTGTTATTACTACTGTTGTGATCTCTGAGCGCTCTTAAGTTTCTCAATGGGTCCTGGGTTTTCTAATTCATGGAGAATTTTATTGGGAGTTTGTGGCTGCTGTGTGTTGGTCTGTCTCGTTCTCTGACCCACGCCATGAAATGTACGTGTATACTTTACCCAGACACTGTGCCAGCCTGGCGTTTTCTTCCTCCTTGTTCTTGTTGTGTACAGAATCATGACGCTGTGATCATCATGTAGTCCCTTAAATTGATCCACACAGACTGCGAACAGTGATTAGAAAAACCTTTGTTTATTCTAACTTATTCTACTCCATGTGCGAGTTAACTCGTACACATGATTACATCCCTTGTGGACCAGGTACGAGTACTCTCGTACAAACACACTATTCTAATTTCGTTCATTCTTGCTTGGTACAGTTGGCATTCTAAACTGAACCATTTACGGATCCTGGAATCATGAAAACGAAGCTTTGTTTGACCGATTAAAACAACAACTCTCCACCAGTTTTTGCTGTCTTAGTGATTCATCCTGTTTTTTTCTGCAGTGGTCTAATGTAGTGCTGGGCCATCAAAGTTACAGCAGACATGTAGCTGTGTGGTAGAATGAGTTAACAAAAGTATGGTGTACAGGTATTGAGAAGCAGACTGGACCTGACTTGACCCTTTGTTTTTTGATGACCAGATAAACCACGGCATGGCACTTAACGCTCCCGAAAGGACTCAGCACGTCGAGATTGTTGTCCATTTGTAAACAAACAAACAAAAACGTTTTTTTAAGCCACAAAAAGCTGATTCAATTATGTGCGGTGAGGCATCTCTCCTGATTGTTGGATGTCCCTGAGGGCAGCCCTTGGTATTTTCGAAACTAGTGGTCTTGTGCCTTGTTAGTTAACACAGTGTGAGGTGCCCGTCAGATAAAACAGTGTCACTCTTCAACAAAGTGACTTTTGTTAACACAGTGTGAGTTGCCCCTTTGATAAAACAGTGTCACTCTTCAACAAAGTGACTTTTGTTAACACAGTCTGAGTTGCCCCTTTGATAAAACAGTGTCACTCTTGAATAAAGCGTGACTTTTGTTGACACAATGTAAAGTGCCCCTTAGATAAAACAGTGTCACTCTTGAATAAAGCGTGACTTTTGTTGACACAATGTAAAGTGCCCCTTAGATAAAACAGTGTCACTCTTGAATAAAGCTTGACTTTTCTTTTTCATTGCCGCCGATGAAATCAACGATTCTTTGACTGCACGTTTCTTGCGTTCAAGAGCAGGATGGTACAAAGCGTCTGTCCCACTTCATACATTACCAGCCGTGAACTTCTCACACTAATATAAGAACAAACTGAGTGTACTGTTCTTTGCTTTTTATTTCGCACTAATTTCAGAAGCTGGAAGTTTGTAAGCCATATCTATGGTACTGTGTGTGGGGGCACAGTTCCCCCCCCCCCCCCCCCCCATCCCCCACCCCTGGGGCTTTTGAATGAGTGTGAAGGCATTTATCCAAGGACATTTTTGTGTGTGTCAAGCTTTGGAGATTCTTGACCTATTGACACTTGAGTTTTCATGGACTTTGTGGATATCATGGTTTTCAAAGGAAGACGAAGATTTTATTGATATTACAATGAACATCTGGTTGAAATGATTATGTCATGCAAGCCATACAACAACAACAACTACTATTACTACTGCTAAAACTACAATATGATGACGACGACTTCAACGATTGCGACCACTACAACGACCAACAAAACCAAAGACTACATGTTCTGCATTCTGCTTTACAGATTGATGGAGTGTTCTGACTGAAAAGAAGGACAGTTTTTTTGTGTGTATTTACTTGTCATTGATTTCTGACGCATTTCTTAGTGGTTGGTTTTGTCTGCATGTGCTTGTGGTCAAAGTATATGACGATTCGTTTTTGCTTGTAAATGGAGGGTACTTGATGACTAAATGTTACCTGGTCAGAGGTAACTGTGCTGAATCACAATACTGAATGCCTTTAGACTGACGTCACATTACTGACGTCACATTACACAACAAACTGTCTAGTTTGCTCGTTCATTGTCTCAGGCAAAAGTGCATAGTCTATGTTTTGTTTTTGTTGTTGTTGTTGTTGTTGTTTTCCACATGACGTCATGCCCTGTGGTCAAGTTGGAAGTTTGTGGCGGAATCGGACAGTGTAAAACGTTTTTGTTTCTTTTCTGCCGCAATTTGGAAAGTAGGCTTTATGTCAGCCACGAATGTCTTCAGGTAAAACGATCGTACATTGAAAGGAGGATGTGATCCGTGTGATCGAAACACAGCATGCATGATTGATACACAGGCCACATTTGCTCCTTAATATGATTGACAGACAGGCCACATTTTACTCCTTAATATGATTGATAGACAAGGGCACGTTTTGCTCCTTAATATGATTGATAGACAGGCCACATTTTACTCCTTAATATGATTGATAGACAGGCCACATTTGCTCCTTAATATGATTGATAGGCCACATTTGCTCCTTAATATGATTGACAGACAGGCCACATTTGCTCCTTAATATGATTGATAGACAGGCCACATTTGCTACTCAATATGATTGATAGACAGGCCACATTTGCTACTCAATATGATTGATAGACAGGCCACATTTGCTACTTAATATGATTGATAGACAGGCCACATTTGCTACTCAATATGATTGATAGGCCACATTTGCTCCTTAATATGATTGATAGACAGGCCACATTTGCTCCTTAATATTATTGATACACATGTCACGTTTTGCTCCTTAATATGATTGATAGACAGGCCACATTTGCTCCTTAATATGATTGATAGACAGGCCACATTTTGCTCCTTAATATGATTGATAGACAGGCCACATTTGCTACTTAATATGATTGATAGATTGGCCTCGTACAGACCTGTGTTCAATTGTTAAACAGATGACACAGACCTGCGTTGTTTTGTGAAAGGTGATACAGACCTGTATTGTTTTGTGAAAGGTAATACAGACCTGTATTGTTTTGTGAAAGGTAATACAGACCTTTATTGTTTTGTCAAAGGTAATACAGACCTTTATTGTTTTGTGAAAGGTAATACAGACCTGCGTTGTTTTGTGAAAGGTAATACAGACCTGTATTGTTTTGTGAAAGGTGATACAGACCTTTATTGTTTTGTGAAAGGTAATACAGACCTGTATTGTTTTGTCAAAGGTAATACAGACCTGTATTGTTTTGTGAAAGGTAATACAGACCTGTATTGTTTTGTCAAAGGTAATACAGACCTGTATTGTTTTGTCAAAGGTAATACAGACCTGTATTGTTTTGTCAAAGGTGATACAGACCTGTATTGTTTTGTCAAAGGTAATACAGACCTGTATTGTTTTGTCAAAGGTGATGCAGACCTGTATTGTTTTGTCAAAGGTAATACAGACCTGTATTGTTTTGTCAAAGGTAATACAGACCTATATTGTTTTGTCAAAGGTGATGCAGACCTGTATTGTTTTGTCAAAGGTAATACAGACCTGTATTGTTTTGTCAGAGGTAATACAGACCTTTATTGTTTTGTGAAAGGTAATACAGACCTGTATTGTTTTGTGAAAGGTAATACAGACCTTTATTGTTTTGTGAAAGGTAATACAGACCTGTATTGTTTTGTCAGAGGTAATACAGACCTTTATTGTTTTGTGAAAGGTGATACAGACCTATATTGTTTTGTCAGAGGTGATACAGACCTATATTGTTTTGTCAAAGGTAATACAGACCTGTATTGTTTTGTCAAAGGTGATACAGACCTGTATTGTTTTGTCAGAGGTGATACAGACGTATATTGTTTTGTGAAAGGTAATACAGACCTGTATTGTTTTGTCAAAGGTGATACAGACCTGTATTGTTTTGTCAGAGGTAATACAGACCTATATTGTTTTGTGAAAGGTGATACAGACCTATATTGTTTTGTGAAAGGTGATACAGACCTGTATTGTTTTGTCAGAGGTAATACAGACCTTTATTGTTTTGTCAAAGGTAATACAGACCTGTATTGTTTTGTCAGAGGTAATACAGACCTTTATTGTTTTGTCAAAGGTAATACAGACCTTTATTGTTTTGTCAAAGGTAATACAGACCTGTATTGTTTTGTCAGAAGGTAATACAGACCTTTATTGTTTTGTCAAAGGTAATACATACCTGTATTGTTTTGTCAGAGGTAATACAGACCTGTATTGTTTTGTCAGAGGTAATACAGACCTGTATTGTTTTGTCAGAGGTAATACAGACCTGTATTGTTTTGTGAAAGGTAATGCAGACCTGTATTGTTTTGTGAAAGGTGATACAGACCTTTATTGTTTTGTCAAAGGTAATACAGACCTGTATTGTTTTGTCAAAGGTGATGCAGACCTGTATTGTTTTGTCAAAGGTGATACAGACCTTTATTGTTTTGTCAAAGGTAATACAGACCTGTATTGTTTTGTCAAAGGTGATGCAGACCTGTATTGTTTTGTGAAAGGTGATACAGACCTTTATTGTTTTGTCAAAGGTGATACAGACCTGTATTGTTTTGTCAGAGGTAATACAGACCTTTATTGTTTTGTCAGAGGTAATACAGACCTTTATTGTTTTGCGAAAGGTGATACAGACCTATATTTTTTGTCATAGGTGATACAGACCTATATTGTCTTGTGAAAGGTAACAAACACCTGTATTGGTTTGTGGAAGATGATACAGACCTGTAATGTCAAAGGTGATAGGGACCTTTGTTGTTTTTATTAAAGATGACTCAGACGTGTATTGCTTTGTCAAAGGCGATACTGATCTTGTGAAAGGTGATACAAACCTATATTGTTCTGTGAAATGTGATACTGTCCTGCATTTTTTTTTTTTTTTTGAAAGGTGAATATTTCATTAAATGTGATACTGAACTGTATTGTTCTGTGAAAGGTAATATTGTTGTTTAAAAAACCAAAACCAAAAAAAAACAACTAATAGAGATCTGTAGTATTTAGTGAAACGTGACACAGATCAATATCGTTGTACGTGTGTCGGTCTTCACATTCATTCTTCCCCCTCCACCCAGCCCCCCAACCCCCCACCCCCACCACCATTCCCCCCCCCCACCCCAGTCACCCCAGTGCCCGTCCACACCACCACCCCCTCCATCCTTATCACAGTGTGTCGGTGTGTTGCAAGCCATATCTCATGATTCGCTTGGCATGTATTTATGTGCGTGTGTGTGTGTGTGGGGGTGGGTGGGTGAGGGTTAGGGTTGGTGTTGGTGTCTGTGTGTGTGCATGTATTTATGTGCGTGTGTGTGTGTGTGGGGGGGGGGGGGTTGAGGGTTGGTGTTGGTGGTGGTGTCTGTGTGTATGTGTGTGTGTGGGGGGCTTTTTTCCTGTGTGTGTGTGTGTGTGTGTGTGTGTGTGTGTGTGTGTGTGTGCATGCATGCATACATACATAGAATGAACATACATCCCTTATTCCTTCGAAAAAAAATAAATCCTGTGATAAGTACTGCCTGCGTGTTTGCAACTTGAACACCCTTCTGCCATCCCACCCACCATAAAAAGTCCTCGTTTTATTTTTTCCCTTGACAACCACCACCCTTTCCGCACTCCTAGCTTACGCACACATGCATTTTTCCATCTGTTATTTTGCTCTACTTGATCGTTTCAAAGTTCGCCTCACCCATGGGACACCCATTCAGACTAATCAGTGTTTTTTTCCCTGTGTGTCAGTGTTCCTAACCCCCCCCCCCCCCCCCCCCCCTGTGTCTGTGTAAGTATATGTGTTTTGCTTCTTGTGTCTGGAAGATCTCAAGAATACCATGAAATTACTTAAATCAGTTTTTTCACGGCTTAAACTGCTTGTTTGCATGAATATTTACAAATTTCGCGTTCGTTTATTCATTCGTTTGTTCGTTGGTTCCTTCAGTGGTTTTCTTCTTTTTAATTGTCAATTGTTTAATTAACTATTTATTTATGTAATTTCTTTGTTTAATCATTAATTACTCACTTGTTCGTTTACTTGATCATTGTATGTGTCTGTGTTATTTGCGCGTGGTTTTTGAGCTGGGCTGGTTGCCTGGCTGTTGGTTCACTGGTCAGTTCAGTCATTTTGTTCCTTCGTTTCTTGTTTGTTTTCTTGTTTGTGGAGGCTTGCAGTTTTTTCCTTTCGTTTCTGTTCAAGCGTTCAGGTATGTTCCAGGTGTGGAAGACTGCGCGTTTTGTTAAAACATTTAAATTATTGATATTCAATTAAAAACAAAAAAGAATCACTGCTTACTTTTTTCTCTGTATGTTCGTCAATCTTGTTGTGCGTGTGCGTATGCCTGCTCATGTGATGTGTACACGACAGCATGTTTACGTACGTAAGCATACTTGTCAATGTGTGGGGAGACAGCTGTGGACAAACAGACGAACAGGATTCAGGCATGATTCACATCTTCTGGTCAGAGTTGTGAATCCGGACGTGCCGTCAAAATGCATCCGAAGATCAGTCCGATTCGGGCACGGAATTCATTCCTGGTGCATGTCATGTGGACAAAAGTGGGCACATCAGGGGCCGTAGTCACAACAAACTTCATCTTGCCTTAAGGCAAGTTACCCTTGAGGTGATAGGGACCCCCGCGGGTACAGTTTACTTTGAAGGTTAAGTTAACTTTGTATTCAAGACACGCAGTGCTCTCTGGCAGCTGACCCATCGTCTGTAATGAAAAGTCCTGGTGATTCCCTTCTGAAAAGACCACAGCTACGAACAACTTGACCTTAACTCACTCAGTACGACCAGTCCTCTCTTCTCCTCTACATAGACCCCTCGGATGTCCAGTGGGTGTCTCAATGACCCAACCTCTTCAGTATAAGAGTCTTCTGCTTGTTAATATTTTGATGATGGTAATTGGGGTGAAACGCTGTTAACGTCGTCTCTTTCGCCGTTCGTATGGAAAGAGTTAAGGGCGTAAAGCCGATAGGTCGTTAAACTCCACTGCACTACTTCCCTTGTGTGCATGCTCTTCGTACCCCACTACAGTTCACAGCATTATCCAGAGAGGAAGCAAAACACAACTAGCAATCAGCAAAACACAACTAGCAATCAGCAAAACACAACTAGCAATCAGCAAAACACGCCTCTTTTCCCTCAACCAAAACAACACTACAAAATAATCCACCCTATCTTTACCTCTGCTTCGTGGGCAGTCACCCTTTGGCAGATAGTAAGGGCAAATTTGCCTTCTGGTATGTATACCCGCCGATAGGCTCTTGTGTTCCTGAATACTGGACACTGCTTACCCTCAGGCAGTTTGCCATTCCTCAGGCAGATTACCCGCAGATACACATTTACCTACAGACATGATGGTATCTTGAATACGGCCTCAGTTTGGCGCTGACTGCTCACGACTTTACCGAGTTCCATCCCAAGCTGTGCCTCGATAGTTCTCCTTGCCTCTGAGGTGTGGTAACCTTTATGGGTCAGGCTGTGCCTCGATAGTTCTCCTTGCCTCTGAGGTCTGGTAACCTTTATGGGTCAGGCTGTGCCTCGATAGTTCTCCTTGCCTCTGAGGTCTGGTAACCTTTATGGGTCAGGCTGTGCCTCGATAGTTCTCCTTGCCTCTGAGGTGTGGTAACCTTTATGGGTCAGGCCGTTTTTACCACCCCCCACCCCCCGCCATGTAGGCAGCCATACTCCGTTTTCGGGGGTCATCAGAATTGTCCATGAACACCGCCGTGGCTTCTGCTGTGTTGTGACCAGTCGCCTTCTTCAGCAAACACCGGTGGTCTTTCCCTTCTTCAGCAAACACCGGTGGTCTTTCCCTTCTTCAGAAAACACCGGTGGTCTTTCCCTTCGGAGCAGGTCGTCGTTGATGATAAAAACCTTGTGGGATGTTGCTGTCTCTTTTTTCGCCGTTTTCTCTGAGCAATCACGGGTTCTTCTTTTTCCTTTCCTCACCATTATAAGACACGTGAACATCAAACAGTCACAATCACCATGACACGTGAACATCAACAGTCACAACCACCATGACACGTGAACATCAACAGTCACAATCACCATGACACGTGAACATCAGTCACAACCACCATGACACGTGAACATCAGTCACAATCACCATGACACGTGAACATCAGTCACAACCACCATGACACGTGAACACCAACAGTCACAATCACCATGACACGTGAACATCAACAGTCACAACCACCATGACACGTGAACATCAACAGTCACAACCACCATGACACGTGAACACCAACAGTCACAATCACCATGACACGTGAACATCAACAGTCACAACCACCATGACACGTGAACATCAACAGTCACAATCACCATGGCACGTGAGCATCAACAGTCACAATCACCATGGCACGTGAGCATCAACAGTCACAGTCATTATAACACAAGTGAGCATCAACAGTCACAGTCATTATAAGACACGTGAGTATCAACAGTCACAGTCATTATACTTGTGTTCCTCTAAACTTGTGTTCCTGTAAACACGTGAGTGTTTACAGTCACAGTCATTATAAGACACGTGAGTATCAACAGTCACAGCCATCATAAGACACGTGAGTATCAACAGTCACAGCCATCACAAGGCACGTGAGTATCAACAGTCACAGCCATCATAAGACACGTGAGAATCAACAGTCATTATAAGATACGTGAGCATCAACAAGCACAGCCATTATAAAACACGTGAGCATCAACAGTCACAGTCATTATAAGACACGTGAGCATCAACAGTCACAGTCATTATAAGACACGTGAGCATCAACAATCATCGCCATCATAAGACACGTGAGCATCAACAGTCAAAGTCATTATAAGACACGTGAGTGTCTACATCCACAGCGAAAGCTACAGAAAGGTACAGCACAAAACCTGCACGAGGCCGGGGTATGCTTTGTGCATTCTGGTTAACGAGGAAGAGGTTTGCTTTGTGCATTCTGGTTAGGGATGAAGGTGTCTATGTGCATTCTGGTTAGGGAGGAATGGGTCTATGTGCATTCTGTTTAGGGAGAGGTCTATGTGCATTCTGGTTAGGGAGGAAGGGGTCTATGTGCATTCTGGTTAGGGAGGAAGAGATCTATGTGCATTCTGGTTAGGGATGAAGGGGTCTATGTGCATTCTGGTTAGGGAGGAAGAGTTCTGCTTTGTGCATTCTGGTTAGGGATGAAGGGGTCTATGTGCATTCTGGTTAGGGAGGAAGAATCCTGCTTTGTGCATCCTGGTTAGGGATGAAGAGGTTTGCTTTGTGCAGACAGATTAGGGAGAAATGGGTCTAATTTGTGCAGACTTGCTTGGGAGGAAGAAGTCTAGTTTGTTCACTGTTTAAGGAGGACAGGTCAGCTTTGTGCATTCTGGTTAAGCAGGAAGATGTATCCTTTGTGCATTCTGGTTAGACAGGAAGAGGCCTAGTTTGTGGAGACTGGTTTGGGAGGAAGAGGTTTGCTTTGTGCATTCTGGTTAGGGATGGAAGGGATCTGCTTTCTGTACACTGGTTAGGGAGGAATAGGCCTGCTTTGTGCAGACAGATTAGGGAAAAAGGGGTCTAATTTGTGCAGATTTGCTTGGGAGAAAGAAGTCTAGTTTGTTCACTGTTTAAGGACAGGTCAGCTTTGTGCATTCTGGTTAGGGAGGAAGATGTCTAGTTTGTGGAGACTGGTTTGGGAGGAACGGGTGGTTTAGGTTTGGATGTGGAGCGTGGTGTGTTCTGGCCGCTGCTCCCTCCTTCCCCTCTCTCTGACAACCGTCTTCTGGGTGACAAAGCCCCCCTCTCTGACAACCGTCTTCTGGGTGACAAAGGCCCTCTCTCTGATGACTGTCTTCCAAGTGACAAAGGCCCTCTTTCTGATGACTGTCTTCCAAGTGACAAAGGCCCTCTTTCTGATGACTGTCTTCCAAGTGACAAAGGCCCTCTTTCTGATGACTGTCGTCCAAGTGACAAAGGCCCTCTCTCTGACAACCGTCTTCCAAGTGACAAAGGCCCTCTCTCTGACAACCGTCTTCCGGGTGACAAAGGCCCCCTCTCTGATGATTGTCTTCCAAGTGACAAAGGCCTCTCTGACAACTGTCTTCTTAATGACTTGAGTCGGCACGGTTCAGATGGCGTGGGCAGTGGACTTTCTTGGGGCCTGGGTCTTCCAGCCACATCTTCGGGTCGGCTGGTGCCTGCAGGGTCCTCGCAGGCAGGCTGCAGCTTGTGGAACTGAGAGGTGGGCGTGGTGGGAAGGTAGGAGAACGGTACCTCACGCATATTTCCGGACAGCTCTGCCGGAGAGGAGAGGGGCGTGGCTTGGTCAGTGGCAGTGGTTGGAGAAATTTGGACGTCCCTGCAAACTGACAGGGCGGGTTCTGTGCCATCGTCCACACGCTGAACTTCTGGGTCAGAAGGAAAACTGTGTGGTGAGGAGGCATCCTCGTGCTCGAATGCCATGTTGGTGTGTGTGGAGTTGTGCTGAGCCTTGCCCTCCTCACCTTCTGCCTTGCTGTCCTTCTTGGTCTTCCTGATCTGGCTGATGCGAGCTTTGATGGACCCCCACTGGGACAGAGACCTCTCTTCCTTGGTCCTTGCTCTGGATCCTTTCTTGGAACTGTTTTCAGGGGATGTCCCCGAGGAGGTCTTTGGTGACTTACTGTCTGCCACCTGTTCAGAATTCACAGCCGTCTGACAGGTACTGGGAGACTGGCGTGGGGATGATTGACGAGGAAGAGCTTCCGTAGAGGAGGTGGTGGTCTTGGGTGATGAATGGTGGGGTGCTGAGAACGGGGCGGCGTTATTTGCGTGGGAGGGGACCATGTCTGGCTCTACACCGGAGTCCTTCCTGTCCTGACTAGAACGGAGACCCCTTCCTCTCTGCCCAGAACTGAAGCAGTCCACATAGGGGCTCTCGTACACCTGGGAGTACATCGGCTCCTGGAACACGTCATCCTCGCCTGACGTCAGAGCCACGTCATCCCGACCTTCCGGTCCCCAGGACAGTGGCGCTGACGCTCCCCCCTCTTCGCCCCCCTTCCCCACCCAAACTTCCCCAACGTGTTCAAAGGCGGGTGGTGG
>NC_134881.1:55604022-55616522 GCF_041734735.1 Babylonia areolata | reverse complement strand
GTAGTTAGTTGATTGTGTAGGTATATTTGTAACGCTGTATTGTTCGTTCGTCTTCAGTTTAACGTCTTTCCACTTGAAGTGATATTAGACGAAAAAAAAACAACAACAAAACAACCGTGGGGGTAGGGGTTGTGGGAGGGGGTGGGGGTAAAAGTGTGTGTATGTGTGGAGGGTGAATAGGGAGAGACAACGCTAGGGAAAATGAAAACGTTATAAACGCCAACATCAAACAACTATAACAAATGTCCTATTGGACTACGCAGCAAACCTTCTGCAACAGCAAATAACATATTGGAATTGTTAATAACACATTCAAAAGAACTTTCGGTGAAGTCTGGTAAAAAAACGAACATTTTAGATTCTGACATTCGAATATTATATGGTTGCTAGATATATGTTCTCCACATATGCACCTGACATCTTTGCTGAACTTAGTTATAAAAGCGTTCAGTTTTATCCTGTTTGATAATGTATGGATCTGCCTTAATCTTATTGAATTACTGTATGTATTTGACTGATTGATAGTTCCCGGTTGTTGAACATTAATTACACTACGGTTTAAAGTTTTGCCGTTTTCCTGGTATAATTCTCTGACTTTGTTCCACGATGTTTTTTTTTTTATAGTATTCGATAACCCTCTTGTACAGACAGAGGCACATAAAGTTCTATGGTTCCCTGTTCGTTTTTTGCTCCTTTTCTTGCAGCACTGTCAGCCCATTCATTGTAGAGAATACCAAGATGTGAAGGAACCCAGCAAAACGTAATATGTGTTCCTTTCAAGCTTAAAAGATATAAAATGTGGCTGATTTCTATTATGATTTTGGATTTGTTCTTACAATTTGATGAGTTAACCTCTTGACTGCGTTGTTGACGTACGGCGTACGTCATGAAATGTCGCTCACCAATGCTGTATTGACGTGCGCCGTACGTCATGTTACAACGTTCTATGTTTCGAGTCCCGCATTACAGAAAATACAGTCTGCTAACCATTAAATTAGCTCCCCTGATAGCTCTTTATCTCCTGAGTTCCATAAGCTAAAATTACTCATTGGATTGTCATATTTATGGCGAAAGTTTTGCAAGTTTGTACGAAGCTCAAGTTGTGTTTGTAAAGCCATGGCTGAACGCAGACAAACCCCAACACTTGCACTTGTATTGAAAGAATTCTTTCACGATGCAAACAGTAGAGATGAAGATTGTGGACTGAATGAGACAGAACTGTGTGAAGTTGATGCCGAAGAGGCTGATTTTGACAGTGGAGGGGTGGGAGGTGGAGTTATTGACGAAACTGAAGACAGACAAGCTCAGCTGATTCAAGATGCAGGTGGGTGTTTTCGAGGTTTGTCAGTTTATTATTTGCTTTCTGTTTGTTGTAACAATGAATATGACTGCACTGTTTGTGTTTTGAATGTGTTCGCTGTGGTAAGTGGCTTCATCAGTCACTGATCAGTGTGTGTGCGTGAGAGAGAGTCAGTCACCTGGGTACTGTGTCTGACCATCACAGCCCAGGGGGACGTGGCTTGCTGGCTGGCTCATTGTTGATGACAGCGTGTGTCGCTCGCCTGCAGCTTTCTGTGTGTTCGTTCCTGAGTGTGTATTGGTTTGTTGTTGTTGTGTGTGTGTGTGTGTTTGAGTGAGAGAGAGAGAGAGGGGGAGGGGGGGGGAAGAGATGATGTTTATAAAACTGAAATCAGAGAATGATATACAGAACTGTATGCCTAAATTACTTTGCAAATGCAACACTTGTAGAAGTATGTGTGTGTGTGTGTGTGTGTGTGTGTGTGTTGTGTTGTCATTTTGTTTTGTGTGAGAAAGAGAGAATGAAGGGGGTGTGGCATACCATGAACCAGTTTCAGTGTGTGTGTGTTTTGGGGGTTTGGGGTGGGGGGTGGGGTAGGTATGTGTGTGTGTATTTCAGCTTCTGAAAACAATCAGAAATAAAATGGTACCATTTCATTATCTTTTTATATGTAAAAAAAACAAACAAAACAAACAAACCCAAAACCCAACAAACTTGGTCTTTTATGCAATATGTTTCAGGTATGCAGCATGGTGATGATCATGATGTTCATCCTGGACTATCTGGAGTTGACAACTTGCCACAAACCTACAACTGAAGACCAGCAGCAGCAAGACCAAAGGGCAGTAAACAAGCCTCCAGCAATTCTGGATTACAACAAAAACATGGGTGCCATGGACCATCATGACCAACAGCTGCAGCCCTACAATGTCACAAGGAAAACCCTGAAGTGGTACAAATAGCGGTGTGTGCATTTTCTACAAATTGCCATGCTGAATGCACACATCCTCTACAAAAAAGCAGGCAACAGCAGTACACTCCTGGACTTCAGAATGATGTAATTAGTGCCATGATTTTTGGTGACCAAGACACTGCTAAAGATGACCACGCTGTTTGTCTGTGTGGACGACACTTCATCCCACCTACCCCATAGAAGGCCTGGCCACAAAGGAGGTGCAGAGTCTGCTGGAAGAAAGGACAAAGAAAGGATGTGAGGTTCTACTGCCCAGACTGCCCCAGCAAACCAGCACTGTGTCTTGAAGACTGTTTCTGCAAGTACCACACACAGCGTTTTTACTGGCGATAGATCCTGGGTGAGTACACCCTTTTCATTCTTTGTGTGGACTGTGTTGGAGTCTTATGCACCTGGACACTGTTGCTCAGCCTTGACAGTGTGTGTGGTTGATCACAACAGTCACAAGAAAGACTGGTTGATAACCTGGTTGATATTGTAGCACCTACATGGTGGAATGACAGTCCCAATTTTTTTTATTAATGCATTTTATGGAATTTTTCTGTTAGATTGACTCATTATTTGAACATGTGAGTATCAAAAACAAAATCTTGGTTCATTTTCCTTTCATTTGATATATACTTTTATGCACTTATCTTCAGTACTTTTTGAAATATAAGCAAATTAAAATCATTGGCGTGTTTTTCTTGTTTTTCTGAAAATTTTCTCAGCATAGGCCATAGCAAAACGTACTAGCAGCACATAATACAGATTTGGAATCAACGCAAAATAAGACTTGTAGAAGGCAAATTGGAAGATCAAGAATATGATTTAGAGCCATAATAACAGCAATAAGTTCAGCAGTGAATATTGAACGATTTTTACCAGTATAGTATGATCTTTCCGTTTTCAGTTTTGGTATAACGAAAGCTGAACCTGCTTGGCCATTGTCTAATAGTGAGCCGTCTGTGTAGATCTGTAAATGATCACAGTATCTATTTTGAAGGTGTACTCGGACTTCCGTTGCCATGATATTCGGATTTTCATTCTTTTTCCTGTCAGTGTGATTAACATCAAAATGTGCTTTATTCATCTCCCAGATGGGGTATGGACTTACGGTCTCCTGTGTGTCTACGTCTTCTGAATTAATTTAAGACTTTTCGAACAGGTTTGACACAAACGTGCCAATGGGTGTTAATTTTGATATGTTTTTAGCCCTTTTGGGGAAGTTGTTTTCGGATGTAATTTTTACTTCCTCTGAAGTATAATTTTCAGTTGTTGAGCTTCTCAATACGTATTTAGCACACGCTGTATTGTGTGTGTGTGTGTGTGTGTGTGTGTGTGTGTGTGTGTGTGGAATATATGTATGTATGTATGTATTGTACGTATGAGTTTGTATGCGCATAATAAATATATGTTTATTGTGCATATATTATGAGTTTAGGACTGAGAGTGTTTCGTGTGTGTGTGTGTGTGTGTGGATTGTAAAGCGCTTTGGGCAATGAGGAAAGCGCTGATCAATGTCTAGTTATTATTATCAATATCATTATTACATTCAACGGTCAGTTTTGAAATGTACTGTTTGCGAGAATATACACGAGTTTTCTCCATAACGTGTAGCGTATATGGATTTGTCCGAACGCAGTGACGCCTCCTCGAGCTACTGAAACTGAAATCTCCATAACGAATTATCCACAAAATAGCCAGTTGTAAAATGCTGCATTCACTGAAATATACATACACATACACAAAAGTAATGAAATATCTTACGTGCCATAATATACGAAAAAACAAACTTACCATAATATACAGAAGACAGCCCATATGAAAGCGCCCCATTGTTACTTGTAAAATATACACAAACATGCCCGTTTTATCAAACTTTTTACTTACCAGAATATACACAAAACTGTCAGTATCGCTGTCACGATCACCCCGCCAATGCAAGAAGCAAAACTGGCAACCAGAAATTCCATCGTCCTCAATCTTTTGCGTAAATCGGCAAAACTGAAGAGTCCCGGTTGTTATCGTTTTTTCACTGACACTGCTGCATTACGTCACAGGCACACGTAACTTCACAGATGATTCAGCAAGACAGGACAGTGAAGACATCCCTAAAAAAACTTGCCTACTATGACACCAGAAATCTCAGTACGTCAAAAAAACCCACAAAGACCGAATACGTTGTTGTCAGTTTCCATATCCTCGGGAAATCAACGTCATTTCCAGCAGCAGGATAAGGAGTTAAAGGCCGAAACACCTGACTGATGGGGGCTTCTTCTCTGAAGACCTTGTACTGTCCAGCTCTCCCTAGAGTTTCTTATCACCACCAATGACTTTATTGTTGTCGCTTTATTTGTCTTCCCCTTTTTCTTTCCAGACCAAGCCGACAGCATTATGTATGACCAGCACACAGGGGACTGAGTTTGGAAGTCACCGCTGCTCTGGAGTGACGCAGCTCTGGGATTAGAGAACTCCCTCCACTCACCCCTCGCGGCGCCTCACAGAGGTTGCAGCCAAGTGTTCCTGGGAGTGGTACCGTCCCTACAGCGTTAATCCGCTGTAACAGGCCAGACTCTGCCCTGTCCAGATTGTACTCCCGTGCAAACTGGCCTGGGCTACATTATACCTGGGGAAAAGTTTGGCCTTGGCCAGTTTATATATACTCTGGGCCATTTTATACCCCCTCCCCCTCCTTTTTCTCTAAAATACATTGAGATTTGAAAGGTGCCAAGATTTACAACCTGAGAATGAAGGCGAGGCGAACTGCGATTTTTTATTAATTAAAAAAAAAAAAAAATTTGCACAACGTTTACCCTACAATGGACTTTTATTCACACACACACACACACAAGTTTCAAGTTTTAATTATCCTTTCACTCCTATTGGAGTATGGAGGATTACTGCAAAATAATATTTTCGTTCCCAGAACGAACATTTCCAAATACACAACAATGTCTTTACCACAAATGTCTTTTAACTCCAAAAGTATAGCTAGGCAACATTTGCAAATCTAATCATCTTACAGCTAAAATGACTTTTTTGCCTCCTTTGAGTATATTACAAAAATTAAAAACCGGTTTTGGAGACAAATATTTTTTAGGAACATATCTATTTCGTAGCTGATCATAACTGGGACATTCCAATTATAAAATGAAACTCATCACCAATCACAGACATGTTACAAACCTTACAAACCCGTAATTCTCGTGGTATGCCTTTGTGTCTCCCTGTTTCTATTTCCAGCTTATGATTACTACGTCGAAATCTGAAGAAGCTGATAACGTAATTATCAGGCATTTGACATATATTTTTCTCTAACAAATCCACTTTTGAAATTTCGATAAAACAAACATTTACTACTCGCCTCTAGAGCATGTCTCCATAGATTTTGAAAACTATCTCTCAAAGCAATGTTAACATTATTACAGAAAGTTTCCCTCTCCAAGAATTGAGCATCCCAAACACAGTCATACCTTGCTTCTATTAAAATTTGTCTGATACAACTCATCCATTTTGAAGAATAAATACCATTTCGATATAAGTCTACTTGACTTATATCGAAATGGTATTTATTCTTCAAAATATCAAATATATTTTCCCAGAATATTTTTCTGTGTTTGATATCAGTAAGCTGGTCCAAAATCGAACTAATCTCATTTTCACTAACACACTAATTGGATAAATACCAGTTTCTCCATGAACAATTTGGGTCATTGTATTTCTGTTCAGTTTGAACAAGCGTTTCAAAAATTTCAATTCTAATTTTTCAAGTATATCTACATTTTCATAACCCCATATTTCTGCACCATACAACAAAATAGGAACAATCATAGACTGGTACATGTCCAGAATGATATGTAAAGGTAAATCTTGATTTCTGGCTGACTGAAGTAACGAAAACATAGCTTTTTGGCCCTGTTCATAAATCTTTTTTTTTTCGCACACACACACACACACGCGCGCGCGCGCACGTACAACACACACACACACACACGTGTATGTGTGAGGGGCTAGGGGGTGCACAATCATGTGTGTGTGTGTGTGTGTGTGCGTGCGTGTGTGTGTGTGTGTTTGTTTTTTTGTTTTACACCTTATCATATCATTGTTCCTTTGTTATTGCGTTTTTGCAGCTATTCTTAAAGATCCTCGAATGCTATGTAAATTCCCATTGTTAATATTATCATTATTATTATTACTATTATCATTATTATTATTATTCACAAAAATGTGACACAGACTAGTTCAACGAAGCGTACACAAGGGCTATAATTATTCCGGCCAGGGTTAAAGTGAGTTATACCCGGGGTGTAAACTAGCCAGGGGTAGAGTTCGGCCTGTTACACCGCACTGCTCCATTCCCCTCCAAGGTGTCGGCGGCTTTTCGGGGGTGGGTCTTAGTTCAGGGCGCTGCAATCCGCTTATACAATGCGTGGTTTGCCTCCTGGACCCTACTCATGCACTGGTCTATCAGATCCGCGTTAAACGCTGTCCGGAGCGCTAGGTTTCCTGGCATCAATGTCGCCAGCATCAGCAGCGAAGTGTTCTGTCACCAGCCTTCACATGCTGTTATCGTAGTGACGAAATAAGCGCTGAGAATAATCAGCTTGCACCGTGCATTCCATGGTTTAATGGGGTTCTTGAAAAAATATGTTCGTGAGAATTTACACACACGCTTACAGACATATATATATATATATATAGAGAGAGAGAGAGAGAGAGAGAGAGGGGGGCGGGGGGGGCAGGCACACAGACAGAGAGAAGCAGCCAGCAGCCTATGTATTAATTGGCGGGGAATGTACTGCGTGCCTAATCTGTTGTTAATCCCTTCTGATCTGAAGCCGTGTGTGTGTGTGTGTGTGTGTGTGTGTGTATGAATATTTCTTTTAAGTTCAAAACTACAGTGAGTGTGACAAAGAGAATACACTGACATGAGCATGGCTTTATTTATATTAAAAAAAACAAAAAACAAAAGAACAAACACTCTCATTGGAAACTGATGAAGGTCAGTATTCACAATACTTCATCTCTTGATCAGCATGCTTCACTCACTTCCCTTCATCAGTATTCACAATACTTCATCTCTTGATCAGCATGCTTCACTCACTTCCCTTCATCAGTATTCACAATACTTCATCTCTTCCTTGATCAGCATGCTTCACTCACTTCCCTTCATCAGTATTCACAATACTTCATCTCTTGATCAGCATGCTTCACTCACTTCCCTTCATCAGTATTCACAATACTTCATCTCTTCCTTGATCAGCATGCTTCACTCACTTCCCTTCATCAGTATTCACAATACTTCATCTCTTCCTTGATCAGCATGCTTCACTCACTTCCCTTCATCAGTATTCACAATACTTCATCTCTTGATCAGCATGCTTCAGTCACTTCTCTTCATCAGTATTCACAATACTTCATCTCTTGATCAGCATGCTTCACTCACTTCCCTTCATCAGTATTCACAATACTTCATCTCTTCCTTGATCAGCATGCTTCACTCACTTCCCTTCATCAGTATTCACAATACTTCATCTCTTCCTTGATCAGCATGCTTCACTCACTTCCCTTCATCAGTATTCACAATACTTCATCTCTTGATCAGCATGCTTCACTCACTTCCCTTCATCAGTATTCACAATACTTCATCTCTTGATCAGCATGCTTCACTCACTTCCCTTCATCAGTATTCACAATACTTCATCTCTTCCTTGATCAGCATGCTTCACTCACTTCTTTTTCCAACAATCACTTGTTCTATTTCTTTTGTCCATGGTTCTATTCATGCTTAAATCATTTTCTGTTATGAAATAACTGCCCATATACAGCCAAAACGTAATGGAAACAAATTTGAAATATTTTTTTTTAAATGTCTTAGCAGTGAGTGTGTACGTATATGTGTGTGTGTGTGTGTGTGTGTTTATGCACACGCACGCACATGCATGCATGGAGTACGTGAGCTTGTGTATATGTGTGTGCATATGTGTGTCAATGAGCAAGTGTGTGGATATTGACAAATGGATCCAGGAAATAAAAATGCAGTCTATGGCTGTGACTTCACATGCATGTGCCTATATATATATACATGTTGTTTGTGTCTGCTCAAGTGTATGCTAGTTTCCATCTCTGTAAAAACAAAAAGACTTCCTGCATGTATGAATACAAGCATATGTCAACGACCTTGCAATCATGTGTAACACACGTATGAGGATTAAGTAAAAGAAAAAAACACAATAAAATAAAGAGGAGAAGCAAGGAGAAAGACAAGTGTCTCCTAGGCAGACAGATCCCATGTCATGTGCACAACACTTGTTTCACTGACAAACAGAACAAAATGAACAACTGCAAGTACAATATTGATCCGTCTCTTTAATCAGCATAATCATTCATTCTAACCACAGCACACACACACAGACCTCCACCATGACGAACTCACACTACTGCAACTGGCCATTTCCATTCAATCATCAATCATGTTATGTTGCTAAAACTTATAGCCCAGCTACTGAATGTTTCACAACCTTACGTCCTGTCACCACTCCTCACTGCAAGCATGTCTCAGTCACCTGAAAAATGCAGAAAAATGAATAAACAAATCAATATTTCCTCTTTCTAAGTGTGTGTGTGTGTGTGTGTGTGTGTGTGTGTGTGTGTGTGTGTGTGTGCATGTGTGTGTGTGTGTGTGTGTGTGTGTGTGTGTGTGTGTGTGTGTGTGTGTGTGTGTGTGTGTGTGCGCTTCTTTTTTTAATTTTTTTTTTATCTATTCATTTATTTATCTTTTTTTTTCTTTTACACACTTCATTCTATTTCATGATCTACCTGCCCCTTTTTTTTCAGTTCATTTTTTAATGATGCATATATATTATTTGTACAGACATCACAAAAAGTTACGGACCACTCAGGCCCTTTCACACTCTTCTTCTTGGTTCATGGTGAAATGATGCTGACTTTTCGACAAACAGCAATGTATGCAGCAAAACTCTTCTTCTTGGTTCATGGTGAAATGATGCTGACTTTTCGACAAACAGCAATGTATGCAGCAAAAGTGACTAGCACTACATGACACCACTGCCACATGCCTGCCACAACTCCTCTGGACTAGCACTACATGACACCACTGCCACATGCTACAACTCCTCTGGACTAGCACTACATGACACCACTGCCACATGCCACAACTCCTCTGGACTAGCACTACATGACACCACTGCCACAACTCCTCTGGACTAGCACTACATGACACCACTGCCACATGCCACAACTCCTCTGGACTAGCACTACATGACACCACTACAGAAAAAAAAAGGGTTGTTCACTTTAACAGCAAAAACTGACAGAAAATTGTTGATTTAATCGGTCAAACAAAGCTTCATTTTCAAGCTTCCTGAATCCGTAAATGATTCAGTTTAGAATGCCAACTGTACCAAGCAAGAATGAATGAAATTAGGACAGTGTGTTGATATACTCGTACCGGGTCCACAGGGAAAGTAATAATGTTACAAGTTAACTGGTACCTGGAGCAGAATGGGTTCAAGCGAAAAGTAAAGCACGCCACTTACATCCTCATCACACGCCCTGACCCTGTTCTTGTCCGGCTGCTGCCCAGCCCGTCAGACGAAAATGCCGACCCAGAGCAGCAGGAAGAGAACGCCAAAGCCCATGAAGATGGACGCCACCAGAGACACTGACAGCTCCTTGTACAGGTCACGTGTGAACTTGGTGGATGTCACTTCGTAGCTGGCCCGTGTTCAGGGAAAAACAGGTCAAAAATATCAAGCAAAAACAAAAAACTGAGACACTCACACACACACGTGATGCCAACCACAAATAAAACTGACTGACTGTGTTCATCGTGGAGGAGACAACTGTTTCATGGGAGACAAATCCTGCAAAACTGAATCCTTATTTTTTTTAAAATGGATTACTTCCCATATTTACTTTTAATTCTATATTCTTCTCATTATTATCATTATGAGCAGTTACACCTAATCTTAAAAGTATGCTGTAGGCATTTTCAAATAAAACACAAAACAAAAAACAACAATACACACACACGTAAATATCAAAAAGGAAAAACTGAACACAATATACAAAAGATTATTAAATCATTCATCCCCTCCCCCCACCCTCCACACAACACATCCCAACACACACACAACACACAAGCATGCACACACACACGTCATAGTACACAATCATAAATGGTACACAATCAAAAACATAACTTACAAATTCCGAAACTCTCAAACTCACTTACTGACAATCATTTTCGTTCATACTGGAAAGGGAAAATGTTGAGAATTATTCAGAAGGGGAAAAGGTGGGTCTTCAGACTGGATTTGAAAGAATGCAGTGAAGATGAGTGTTGGAGAGGATGAGGAAGTTGATTCCAAAAAATGGGGGCTCGGTATGAAAAACTGATTGACTGACTGATTGATTGACATGAATACTTATTTAGCGCCTATCCTCGGTCAGAGACCAAGCTCTAAGCGCTTTACAAACATGAGGTCATTTGCACAACAGGCTGCCTACCTGGGTAGAGTCGACTGATGGCTGCCACTGGGCGCTCATCATTCGTTTCCTGTGTCATTCCATTATATTTCAGGCATGCACTCATACACGCTCAGACAGACATTTAACATTTTATGTGAATAACCGTTTTGTGTATTTACCCTGCCATGTAGGCAGCCATACTCCGTTTTCGGGGGTGTGCATGCTGGGTACATTCTTGTTTCCAAAACCCACCAAACGCTGACATGGGTTACAGGATCTTTAACGTGATAGATAGACAGATACATGTACAACTAAAAAAAAAATTTTTTTTTTTTTTAATTAAAAAAACCCCAAACAATCAAGAGTGTGAAATTTGACAGACTTTGAGAACAAAAGGATACACAAAAAACCAGGCCATGAAGAAGATTCCAATGCCCAGCAACACCACTGTCAGGTGTGGAAACACCGCTGGGTTGATTGGGCTCACATAGCGGCTCATTGAGTCTATGTCCATCTGAAACAAGTTGCCAATTAGTCTTCTGTCAATTGACCTGTTAATCAAACAAGCTGGTGAGAGAGGAAAGAGAGACAGAGAGAGACACACAGAGACAGAAACAGAGAGAGAGACAGACGGACAGAAACAGACAGACTGACAGACAGAGACAGACAGAGACAGGGACAAAGAGAGACAGTGTGTGTGTGTGTGTGTGTGTGTGTGTGTGTGTGTGGTGTGCATCTAGAAATTTAAACTGTACCGTGTATTAACAATGTTACGCTAAGAATACAATATAGAAGTTCAAATCATAACATAAAAAATATGATTGTGCTTACCTTACAAATATGTATTTGTCATGTGTATGGTGTGTGGTGGGTGGGGAATGTGTGTGTGTGTGTGTGTGTGTGTGTGTGTGTGTGTGTGAGGGGGGATTTAATGTGTTTGTGTGTACAATATTTCAATTCATGTGTCACTGTGCATGTGCAACACTGGACATAATGTCAAATACGAATTATGAGAGTATTAAGAGATCAGTAATAACCTCTGCATGTATGTTGATCAAATGCTTTACATTGCATATCATGTATGCTTTCGATGTACTCAGTCTTGATAACACACACACCCTACCACTCTCAAATATTCCTCTTCTCTGAAACAAGACGGGCTCTCATCCTTAAAATCTGAAGGTAAAACCCCTCAGTTGGGTGCAAACATGATCAACAGACTGGGCAGATAGATAATGGGCCTCAAAGTTAAACATAAGAAGAAATTAAGATTCCTGCTGAACTTTCATGTACGTGGCACTCGATCACGGAGTCTGTGAGAGTCAGACACCGGCTTTCAAATTTTAATTTTGACAGCCAATAGAACCTTCAGGAGCCATTTCAAGATATCTTAACAGTAATTTGATCAGCTAGTTCTTCTATATTGACAATGGTGAAAATCAGCAAAGCCACAGAAAATGTAATAAATGATTTAAACATATTTTTCTTACCATGATTGCAGACTACCGGAAACACTGGCCAACGTGAAGAGTAGCGCATGCGCCACATGCACAGCTAGCAGACAGGCTCGCTGCTCTGACCTACTTTGTGCTGGCACATAAGTTTTGTGTCGTGTTCATAATCATCCCTGTTGGATATAGGTCCAATTTTCCTTGATAATGATTATGGTTAAGCAAAACGAGAGGAGGAAGTAATTTAAAAAAGGGGGTCATCTCAGAAAACTTCAACAGATCTTAAATCACTGCCTCACAT
>NC_134881.1:55581522-55599022 GCF_041734735.1 Babylonia areolata | reverse complement strand
GTGCGCTGTCTACAGGAAGAGCAGCCAGTTTCACACAGAGAAGTCTATTGTGAGAAAAAGCAATACCATGCAATCTGTACAATACAATACAATGCAGTGCAATAGAACACTACACAGTTACACAGCAACACAACACAATACAATACAATATACATGTGAAAAAACATACCACACCACACCACACCATACGACACAACGCAACATACCACACAACACAGCACAGCACACCACACCACACAACACAATACCACACCACAGCACACCACACCACACAACACAGTACCACACCATACCGCTCAACACACCACACCACACAAAACAGTACCACACCACACCACACAACACTTCACTACACCACAGCACACCACAGCACACCACACCACACAACACAGTACCACACCACACCGCTCAACACACCACACCACACAACACAATACCACACCACACCACGCCACACAACACTTCACTCACCACAACATACCACACCACACCACACAACACAATACCACACCACACCGCTCAACACACCACACCGCTCAACACACCACACCACACCACACAACACAATACCACACCACACCACACCACACCACACAACACAATACCACACCACACCACACCACACCACACAACACAATACCACACCACACCGCTCAACACACCACACTGCTCAACACACCACACCACACAACACAATACCACACCACACCACGCCACACAACACTTCACTACACCACAGCACACCACAGCACACCACACCACACAACACAGTACCACACCACACCACGCCACACAACACACCACACAACACAATACCACACCACACAACACAATACCACACCACACCACGCCACACAACACTTCACTCACCACAACACACCACACCACACTCCGCCACAACACACCACAAGACAACATATCCCTCAAGACTCACAGGCCACTCCGCCACAACACACCACAAGACAACACACCACAAGACAACACATCCCTCCAGACTCACAGGCCACCCCAAAGTTAGCGTGCAGTCAGAGGCAACGCATTCATCCATTAATGAACAGGTGGACAGTTATCAGCCATCGTACTTCGCCCACAGCGTGCCTGGCTACAGATAGACAGATCTATATTTGTGTGTGTCTCAGGTCTTCCCTTGGCACTCTCTCTCTCTCTTTCTCTGTGCACGCGCGCGCGTGTGTAAACAGAGGCCCTGTACAGGGTATCGATACAATAAGGTGTTTGGCGTAAGTTGTCTGTCTGTCTTGTTCTGGTCGTCTGTCTGTCTGCATGCATGTCTGGGTCTGTCTGTCTGTCTCTCTGCCTATCTCTCTGTCTTGTTCTGGTTGTCTGTCTGTCTCTCTGCCTATCTCTCTGTCTTGTTCTGGTTGTCTGTCTGTCTGTCTGCGTGTCTGGATCTGGTTGTCTTCCTGCCTGCCTGCCTGTCTGTCTGTCTGTCTGTCTCTGTCTCTGTCTCTCCCTCCCTTCTGTCTGTCACCGTCTCATCCTTCCGCCTCTCTCAGTCTCTGTCTCTGTCTGTTTCTGACTGTGTCTGTCTGCTTACCTCTCTCCGCCCATGACTCTTTCTCACCCATGCCCCTCTGCCCTGCTCTCTCTCTCTCTCTCTCTCTCTCTCTCTCTCTCTCCTTTTTTCAGTTAATTCAGGCACCCGTTCTTATGCCAACGAAGTTTTTAAATAGGCCGATATAACATCTTGGTCCGTAAAGTTATCGAGTGTTAACAATGGAAATAGAAATTCATGAACGCTTGACTCGACGATAGACAGTATCTGCAATCAGAGAGAGAGAGAGAGAGAGAGAGAG
The DNA here is from genome assembly GCF_041734735.1 of Babylonia areolata. Taxonomy (NCBI): domain Eukaryota; kingdom Metazoa; phylum Mollusca; class Gastropoda; order Neogastropoda; family Buccinidae; genus Babylonia; species Babylonia areolata. Next base: position 55,597,208 of record NC_134881.1, on the reverse strand, counting down.
AGAGAGAGATTTGTTATTGAAATTTTTTTAATAAAAAGTTTTCAAACTAAGTACAATAACATCAACAACGTAAAATAATTTCGCAAACACCGTCTAGAAAACAAACAAAAAAACCGCGTGAGGCAGTGACAGACATACAAACAGAGAGAGTAACCCCTGACCCCGCCCCCCCCCCCCCCTCCGCCCCCAACTCCCCACGTCGCTCTGTTTTTATGCATGTATACACAGACTTCACACACACACACACACACAAACACATACACACACACACAAACAAAACAAAAAACAACCTTTAGGGCTACTTTTTAAAGCAGGAATGTTTTCATATGTATAATGTTCAAAGAAGAAGAAGAAGAAAAAAAGAGAGAGAGAGAGAGAGAGAGAGAGAGAGAGAGAGAGATCCAAAGACGATTGAAAATCTTCAGGCTTGAAGCGGTCTAATACTGTCCTCTCATCGAATGCACAGTTTGGACGAACTGATGCACCAAAAGTAGCTTGCAAAAACAACTTAGGGTCAAAACTTTTCCAGAACTTTATTCACTGGTTTCGAAAGGAGAGCCTGTGGGTACAGAGCCTGAATTTCGTTGTAAAAATGACAGTGAACACGCGTGCAAGAAAGCAGCACTGGTTTTAAGTGGCACTCATTACAATGGCTGCATAGTGCACCGCTGTTTGCCGAAAATTCAGCATTATTTCACATTTCCTTCCACAGCCCACCTACCCCTTTAAAATAAAATCATCAAGTTCCCGAGTGGTTCTTAACTGTATGCACGCACACACACACACACACACACACACACACACACACACACACACACACACACACACACACACACACACACACACACACACACACACACACACACACACACACACACACACACACACACACACACACACACACACACACTCACACATATCACTCTCGGTGTGTAATATATCAAGCATAACAAGGGATTCTTCACACACACACACACACACACACACACACACACACACACACATATATATATATATATATGTGTGTGTGTGTGTGTGTGTGTGTGTGTGTCACTCTATGCTTGCAATATATATCCATTTCTGACAGGTTTTTTTTTCTTTTATTAATGTGGACAGGTATTTGCTCTGAAGCACTGACAACAAAAGGATTCTTCCGCAGGATTAATACGCGATCCCTGCGGTCAGTCAGTCAAATGAACGTGGCGGCCGGTTTCTAGATATTGGCAGGATTATCGATTTTCCTCCCTTTTTCTCAGATCCCTTCTGCAAACACAAGTACACATACCCGGCTATCGCACCCACCCTCACCAAAAGCATGGCCGTCTAGATTAGGAAAGTTCTCTTCCACCACCGAGGTTCACAATATTTTGCAGTCGCTTCGCAACATCTGTCATGACCGTGCGTCCAATATCTATATCAAAACGCTGGAGGCTACCACTGGAATCAAACGAGACGAAAGAAGCAAAGGAAAAGAATGTGTGTGTGTGTGTGTGTGTGTGTGTGTGTGTGTGTGAGAGAGAGAGAGAGAGAGAGAGAGAGAGAGAGAGAGAGAGAGAACCCAAAACTAAGAACTCAAAACGTTTGCTATTCAAGGATTGATACCAATAATAATAATAATGAAGAGAGAGAGAGAGAGAGAGAGAGAGAGAGAGAGAGAGTTGAATTGAATGAATTTTATTTTTTGAGGGTGATAGAGTAAGCAAGGCAATGCTTTTTTTCATCCAGTCCTCGAACGGGAAACAGGAGAGAGAGAGAGAGAGAGAGAGAGAGAGAGAGAGAGAGAGAGAGAGAGAGCCGAACACTGATACTGAAACTGTTTTAATGTTAATAGCTGAATAGTCTTTGTGTTTGTGACATAGGGGAACACGATTACATCCTTCTCGGGAAAATAAAGTGCATAATACGTCTGCAGAAAATAAAGTGCATAATACGTCTGTAGAAATAAAGTAGTATTTCAAACATTATTTTGCATATAAATTTTTGCATCGAACACACTCACAAAGTAGGTCTTGAGAGAGAGAGAGAGAAAGAGAGAGAGACAGACAGACAGACAGACAGACAGGGAGGAGGGGGGGTGAGGTGAGGTGAGGGAGAGAGGGATGGAGGGGAGGGGGGGGAGGAGGGATCGTTAGGTTTGGTCGTAGTTGCACGTGTGTGTGTGTATGTGTGTGTGTGTGTGTGTGTGTACTCGCGCGCGCGCGCGCGCGCGTCTGTGTGTGTGTGTGTGTGTGTGTGTATTAGCATTTGTGCTCGTGCGCGTGCCTATGTGTGTGCGTGCGTTCGTGAGCGCGCGTGCGTGCGTGTGTGCGAGTGTGTGTGCTTGTGCATCAATTCCTGAACAACACAAGCTGGATCGATGCTGAGACCGTTTCGTTTGGATTGCAGTGGACGTCTGTGGCATGAATTAATTGCGTGCTAAGCTCTATTCTTGTGGGGGGAGAGAGAGCGATGCCGCTGCTTCTGATGACAATGGTGATAAAGGTGGTTGTGGTTACGATGACGACGACAACATCGATGTTGTTGATGATAATATTGATGATGGTAACGAGGATGATGATGATGGCAGCAGTATCAAAAGTGCATTTTTCGACAGTGCAGTTTTCGCGAAACTAAAATCAGACCTCTTATATCATTATGAAAGAAAAATAATAATAAAAAAGAAACAGAAAAAGAAAAAAAAACTCTCTCTCCCACTCCTTCTCCCCGTTACTATCTCCCTCTCACTCCCCCCCTCTCTCTTTCTCTCATCTTCGCCCACCCTCCATCTCTCTGTGTATCTGTGTCAGTCTGTTTCTCTCTCTATCACCCTCTCTCTCTCTTTTTCTCGCTCCCCCCTCTCCTGCCTCTCTCCTCCCTCTCTCTCTCTCCTCTCTCCCCCTCACCCTCTCTCTCTCTCCTCTCTCCCCCTCTCTCTCTCCCCCCTCTCCCCCCCTCCCTCTCTCTCCCCTCTCTCTCTCCTCTCTCCCCCTCACCCTCTCTCTCCTCTCTCCCCCCCCTCTCTCTCTCCTCTCTCCCCCTCACGCTCTCTCTCCTCTCCCCCCCCTCTCTCTCTCTCCTCTCTCCCCCTCACCCTCTCTCTCTCCTCTCTCCCCCCCCCTCTCTCTCCTCTCTGCCCCTCACTCTATCTCTCAACCCCCCTCTCTCCTCTCTCCCCCTCTCCCTCTCATTCTCTCTCCTCTCTGCCCCCCCCTCTCTCTCTCCTCTCTCCCCCTCACCCTCTCTCTCCTCTCTCCCCCTCTCTCTCTCTCTCTCCTCTCTCCCCCTCTCCCTCTCTCTCACCCCCCTCTCTCTCACGCTTCCCCTCACGCTCTCTCTCCCCCTCTCTCTCCTCTCACCCTCTCAACCCCCCACTCTCTCTCTACTCTCCCCCTCACCCTTTCTCTCCCCCTCTCCCTCTCTCTCCCCCCCTCTCTCTCTCGCTCCCCCTCCCCCCTCTCTCTCTCTCCTCTCCCCCTCTCTCTCCCCCTCACCCTCTCTCTCCCCCCTCTCTCTCTCGCTCCCCCTCCCCCCCCCTCTCTCTCTCTCCCCCTCTCGCTCCCCCTCACCCTCTCTCTCTCTCCCCCTCTCTCTCTTCCTCACCCTCTCGCTCCCCCTCACCCTCTCTCTCTCTCCCCCTCTCTCTCCTCTCTCACCCTCACCCTCTCTCTCCCCCCCCTCTCTCTCGCTCCCCCTCATCCTCTCTCTCCCACCCCCCTCTCTCTCTCGCTCTCCCTCTCTCTCATCCACCATCTCTCTCGCCCCCCCTCCCTCTCTCGCTCTCCCTCTCTCTCATCCCCCCTGTCTCTCTCGCCCCCACTCTCTCTCATCCCCCCTCTCTCTCTCATCCCCCCCCTCTCTCTCATCCCCCCTCTCTCTCTCATCCCCCCCTCTCTCTCATCCCCCCTCTCTCTTCATCCCCCCCTCTTCTCCTCCCTCCTCCTCTCCCTCCCCATTGTGTTTTCCTTCCCACTACCTCTTCTCCCCTTTTCATTGTGCTTTCCCCCCCAACCCCTCCCCCCCCTCTCTATGTGTTTCCTCCCACACCTCCCCCCCTCTTCTCCATTGTGTTTCTTCCCCCATACCTCTTCCCCCCTTTTCATTGTGTTTTCCCTTTCCCCCCACTTTCCTCTTCTCCCCCTCCCCCCATTTGTTTTTTCCCCCACTCCCTCTCTCCCCCCCCCTTTTTCCCATTGTGTTTTCCCTTTCCCCCACCCCTTTTCTCTCCCCCCCTTCATTGTGCTTCCTTCCCATACCTCCTCTCCTTTCTATTGTTTTTTCCCCCCCCACTACCTCTCTCTCCCCCCCCCTTGTGTTTTTTTTCCCCAACCTTCTTCCCCTCCCCTTTGGTTTTTTCCCTTCCCCACACCCTTTCCCCCCTCTCCCATGTGTTTTCTTCCCCCTACCTTCCCCACTACCTCTCACTCCTCTTCTCCATTTGTGGCTTTCCTTCCCCCACTACCTCTCTCTCCCCTCTTCTCCATTGTGCTTTTCCGTCCCACTACCTCTCTCTCTCCCCTCTTCCATTGGTGCTTTCCTTCTCAACTTACCTCTCTCTCGCCCCTCTTCATTGTGGCTTTCCTTCCCCACTACCTCTCTCTCCTCCCCTCTTCAGTGCGTTCCCTTCCCCACTACCTCTCTCTCCCCTCTTCACCATTGTGCTTTCCTTCCCCACTACCTCTCTCTCCCTCTTCCTCCACATTGTGCTTTCCTTCCCCACTACCTCTCTCTCTCCCTCTTCTTCATTGTCTTTCCTTCCCCACTACCTCTCTCTCCCCTCCCATCTCATTGGGCTTTCCTTCCCCACTACCTCTCTCTCCCCCTCTTCAATTGTGCTTTCCTTCCCCACTACCTCTCTCTCCCCTCTCCATTGTGCTTTCCTTCCCCACTACCTCTCTCTCCCCTCTCCATTGTGCTTTCCTTCCCCACTACCTCTCTCTCCCCTCTTCATTGTGCTTTCCTTCCCCACTACCTCTCTCTCCCCTCTTCCATTGTGCTTTCCTTCCCCACTACCTCTCTCTCCCCTCTCTCCATTGTGCTTTCCTTCCCCACTACCTCTCTCTCCCCTCTTCCATTGTGCTTTCTTCCCCACTACCTCTCTCTCCCCTCTTCATTGTGCTTTCCTTCCCCACTACCTCTCTCTCCCCTCTTCTCATTGTGCTTTCCTTCCCCACTACCTCTCTCTCCCCTCTCCATTGTGCTTTCCTTCCCACTACCTCTCTCCTCCCCTCTTCATTGTGCTTTCCTTCCCACTACCTCTCTCTCCCCTCTTCATTGTGCTTTCCTTCCCCACTACCTCTCTCTCCCCTCTTCTCATTGTGCTTTCCTTCCCCACTACCTCTCTCTCCCCTCTTCATTGTGCTTTCCTTCCCCACTACCTCTCTCTCCCCTCTTCTCCATTGTGCTTTCCTTCCCCACTACCTCTCTCTCCCCCTCTTCTCATTGTGCTTTCCTTCCCCACTACCTCTCTCCCCCTCTCTCATTGTGCTTTCCTTCCCCACTACCTCTCTCTCCCCTCTTCATTGTGCTTTCCTTCCCCACTACCTCTCTCTCCTCTCTCCATTGTGCTTTCCTTCCCCACTACCTCTCTCCCCTCTTCTCCATTGTGCTTTCCTTCCCCACTACCTCTCTCCCCTCTTCATTGTGCTTTCCTTCCCCACTACCTCTCTCTCCCCTCTTCTCCATTGTGCTTTCCTTCCCCACTACCTCTCTCTCCCCTCTTCATTGTGCTTTCCTTCCCCACTACCTCTCTCTCCCCTCTTCTCCATTGTGCTTTCCTTCCCCACTACCTCTCTCTCCCCTCTTCTCCATTGTGCTTTCCTTCCCCACTACCTCTCTCTCCCCTCTTCTCATTGTGCTTTTCCTTCCCACTACCTCTCTCTCCCCTCTCTCCATTGTGCTTTCCTTCCCCACTACCTCTCTCTCCCCTCTTCTCCATTGTGCTTTCCTTCCCACTACCTCTCTCTCCCCTCTTCATTGTGCTTTCCTTCCCCACTACCTCTCTCTCCCCTCTTCATTGTGCTTTCCTTCCCCACTACCTCTCTCTCCCCTCTTCTCCATTGTGCTTTCCTTCCCCACTACCTCTCTCTCCCCTCTTCTCCATTGTGCTTTCCTTCCCCACTACCTCTCTCTCCCCTCTTCTCCATTGTGCTTTCCTTCCCCACTACCTCTCTCTCCCCTCTTCATTGTGCTTTCCTTCCCCACTACCTCTCTCCCCCCTCTTCTCCATTGTGCTTTCCTTCCGCACTACCTCTCTCTCCCTCTCTCCATTGTGCTTTCCTTCCCCACTACCTCTCTCTCCCCCTCTTCTCCATTGTGCTTTCCTTCCCCACTACCTCTCTCTCCCCTCTTCTCCATTGTGCTTTCCTTCCCCACTACCTCTCTCTCCCCTCTCCATTGTGCTTTCCTTCCCCACTACCTCTCTCCCCTCTTCATTGTGCTTTCCTTCCCCACTACCTCTCTCTCCCCTCTTCTCCATTGTGCTTTCCTTCTTCACTACCTCTCTCTCCCCTCTTCTTCATTGTGCTTTCCTTCCCCACTACCTCTCTCTCCCCTCTTCATTGTGCTTTCCTTCCCCACTACCTCTCTCTCCCCTCTTCCATTGTGCTTTCCCTTCCCCACTACCTCTCTCTCCCCTCTTCATTGTGCTTTCCTTCCCCACTACCTCTCTCTCCCCTCTCCATTGTGCTTTCCTTCCCCACTACCTCTCTCTCCTCTCTTCTCCATTGTGCTTTCCTTCCCCACTACCTCTCTCTCCCCTCTTCTCCATTGTGCTTTCCTTCCCCACTACCTCTCTCTCCCCTCTTCTCCATTGTGCTTTCCTTCCCCACTACCTCTCTCCCCTCTTCTCCATTGTGCTTTCCTTCCCCACTACCTCTCTCTCCCCTCTCCATTGTGCTTTCCTTCCGCACTACCTCTCTCTCTCCTCTCTTCATTGTGCTTTCCTTCCCCACTACCTCTCTCTCCCCTCTTCATTGTGCTTTCCTTCCCCACTACCTCTCTCTCCCCTCTTCTCCATTGTGCTTTCCTTCCCCACTACCTCTCTCTCCCCTCTCCATTGTGCTTTCCTTCCCCACTACCTCTCTCTCCCCTCTTCTCCATTGTGCTTTCCTTCCCCACTACCTCTCTCTCCCCTCTCTCCATTGTGCTTTCCTTCCCACTACCTCTCTCTCCCCTCTTCTCCATTGTGCTTTCCTTCCCCACTACCTCTCTCTCCCCTCTTCTCCATTGTGCTTTCCTTCCCCACTACCTCTCTCTCCCTCTCTCATTGTGCTTTCCTTCCCCACTACCTCTCTCTCCCTCTTCTCCATTGTGCTTTCCTTCCCCACTACCTCTCTCTCCCCTCTTCATTGTGCTTTCCTTCCCCACTACCTCTCTCTCCCCTCTTCCATTGTGCTTTCCTTCCCCACTACCTCTCTCTCCCCTCTTCTCCATTGTGCTTTCCTTCCCCACTACCTCTCTCCCCCTCTCTCTTCTCTCTCCTCTCACCCTCTCAACCCCCCCACTCTCTCTCTCCCCCCTCACCCTCCCTCTCTCCACCCTCTCTCTCTCCCCCTCACCCTCTCTCTCTCCCCCCTCTCTCTCCTCTTTCTCCCTCACCCTCTCTCTCTCTCCGTCTCTCTCGCTCCCCCTCACCCTCTCTCCCCACCCCCTTTCTCTCTCGCTCTCCCTCTCTCTCATCCCCCCTCTCTCTCGCCCCCCTCCCCCTCTCTCTCATCCTCCCCCTCTCTCTCATTCTCCCTCTCTCTCCTCCCGTCCTCTCTCTCCCCTCTTCATTGTGCTTTCCTTCCCCACTACCTCTCTCTCCCCCTCTTCATTGTGCTTTCCTTCCCCACTACCTCTCTCTCCCCTCTCCATTGTGCTTTCCTTCCCCACTACCTCTCTCTCCCCTCTCCATTGTGCTTTCCTTCCCCACTACCTCTCTCTCCCCTCTCCATTGTGCTTTCCTTCCCCACTACCTCTCTCTCCCCTCTCTCATTGTGCTTTCCTTCCCCACTACCTCTCTCTCCCCTCTTCATTGTGCTTTCCTTCCCCACTACCTCTCTCTCCCCTCTTCATTGTGCTTTCCTTCCCCACTACCTCTCTCTCCCCTCTTCCATTGTGCTTTCCTTCCCCACTACCTCTCTCTCCCCTCTTCATTGTGCTTTCCTTCCCCACTACCTCTCTCCCCCTCTCTCCATTGTGCTTTCCTTCCCCACTACCTCTCTCTCCCCCTCTTCATTGTGCTTTCCTTCCCCACTACCTCTCTCTCCCCTCTTCATTGTGCTTTCCTTCCCCACTACCTCTCTCTCCCCTCTCCATTGTGCTTTCCTTCCCCACTACCTCTCTCCCCCCTCTTCATTGTGCTTTCCTTCCCCACTACCTCTCTCTCCCCTCTTCATTGTGCTTTCCTTCCCCACTACCTCTCTCTCCCCTCTCCATTGTGCTTTCCTTCCCCACTACCTCTCTCTCCCCTCTTCATTGTGCTTTCCTTCCCCACTACCTCTCTCCCCTCTTCTCCATTGTGCTTTCCTTCCCCACTACCTCTCTCTCCCCTCTTCATTGTGCTTTCCTTCCCCACTACCTCTCTCTCCCCTCTTCATTGTGCTTTCCTTCCCCACTACCTCTCTCCCCCTCTTCATTGTGCTTTCCTTCCCCACTACCTCTCTCTCTCCCCTCTTCATTGTGCTTTCCTTCCGCACTACCTCTCTCTCCCCTCTTCATTGTGCTTTCCTTCCCCACTACCTCTCTCTCCCCTCTCCATTGTGCTTTCCTTCCCCACTACCTCTCTCTCCCCTCTCCATTGTGCTTTCCTTCCCCACTACCTCTCTCTCCCCTCTCCATTGTGCTTTCCTTCCCCACTACCTCTCTCTCCCCTCTTCATTGTGCTTTCCTTCCCCACTACCTCTCTCTCCCCTCTCCATTGTGCTTTCCTTCCCCACTACCTCTCTCTCCCCTCTTCATTGTGCTTTCCTTCCCCACTACCTCTCTCTCCCCTCTTCATTGTGCTTTCCTTCCCCACTACCTCTCTCTCCCCTCTTCTCCATTGTGCTTTCCTTCCCCACTACCTCTCTCTCCCCTCTCTCCATTGTGCTTTCCTTCCCCACTACCTCTCTCTCCCCTCTTCATTGTGCTTTCCTTCCCCACTACCTCTCTCCCCTCTCTCATTGTGCTTTCCTTCCCCACTACCTCTCTCTCCCCTCTTCTCCATTGTGCTTTCCTTCCCCACTACCTCTCTCTCCCCTCTTCTCCATTGTGCTTTCCTTCCCCACTACCTCTCTCTCCCCTCTCCATTGTGCTTTCCTTCCCCACTACCTCTCTCTCCCCCTCTTCATTGTGCTTTCCTTCCCCACTACCTCTCTCTCCCCTCTTCTCCATTGTGCTTTCCTTCCCCACTACCTCTCTCTCCCCTCTCCATTGTGCTTTCCTTCCCCACTACCTCTCTCTCCCCTCTTCTCCATTAAAAACCCCACAAAACCTTTAGTTTTAGGTCTAACCAGACTGTGACAATCAGACTGTTGTGTTTAAGCGTTCGGTGACGTTCAAACAGGCATGTTGTTTCTAAATGTACAAACCGCGGTACATTAGTGTTAAAGCAAGACTATGTTATTTCCATTGCCTCCAGATTCCCACGTCTACATAATTATGAAGTTGTTCATCATCATCATCATCATCATATTTTTCTTCTTCTTCGTCATCATCATCATCATCTTCTTGTTCTTGTTCTTCTTCTTCTTCTTCTTCGCTGAAAGATCCCGTTAAAGATCCCGTAATCCGTGTCAGCATTCGATGGGCTATGGAAACCCGGCATGCACCTCTCCCTCACCCGCCCCCCCCCCCCCCCCGCCCCCCCCTTGAAAACGGAGTATGGCTGCCTACGTGGCGGGGGTAAAAACGGTCAAATACGTGAAAGCCCACTCGTGGTTACGAATGAACGTGGGAACTGCAGACTACGAATGAAGAAGAAGAAGAAGATTGGCAGTATGTCTCATTGACTGTGCTATCCAAGCCGTAACGATACTTGATTCCGGAGTAAAGTGACCCGACTTGAGCTTCACGAAGGTCAAACAGACAACCCGCTAGCCTTGATGTAAACCTGTCTGACTTGCCACTTAATGCGAAGACATACAGCGCAAGGGACACCCAGTTTGGCTATCCATGCAAATGAACGCTACTGGGTCGACTTACATAGCTGAACAGGCAGTCCTACATGCGTGGACATGCCTTGTACTGTTTGTATAAATTTATGTTGTTCAACTTTTTGAAATTGTTTCCGACTGACTTCGTACCTCTTGTTTTTTTTGCTTCTTCCATGCCACTTGTATATATACTTTGTTGTCCTTTGTGTGTGTGTGTGTGTGTGTGTGTGTGTGTGTGTGTGTCAGTGCGCGTGTGTGTGCGTGGGTAATGCACGTTTTCAAGTGAGAGAAAGAGAGGTAACGACAGAGGAGGGCCAAGGTGGTCATGAAAGATCATACGAGAGAGACAGACAGACAGACAGAGGGAGGGAGAGAGAGAGAGAGAGAGAGAGAGAGATCAGAAAAGAAATCAGAAGCAATGTACTGTTTCCAAAAGAGGAACATAGGGCATACAGTCAAGACTACACAATGCGGTAAATAAATGGGGAAAATGTTAGAGAATGTTCGATTATGCGAAAGAGAGGAGGGGGCGGGGGGAGGGGAGAGGGAGAGATGGAGGAGGTTCATTCAGTTAAGGCAATCGGAAAATAATCCTGGCATCTGAATAGGCTAACTTTATGACGACTGTATTCCCAGTGAGTGGGTCGATCGTTAGAACACACGTGTGTGTGTGTGTGTGTGTGTGTGTGTGTGTGCGTGCGTGCGTGTGTGTGGGGCGGGGGGGGGGGGGGGGCGATATGGAGACAGAGGGGTAAGAGGAGTAGAGAAACGAATCCATCTCCAATATTCCAAGTGTCAAAAGTGCTGAGAATATTCATTTCAATGCAACAATGGTTCTGTTGTCTTGATTAGAAAAAAACAAACAAACAACCCCCCCCCCAAAAAAAACAACAACAACAACAACAACAAAAAACAATCAGAAGAAGTTATAATGCTTATTTATTTATTCATCTGTTTATTTATCTATTTTAATATTCATCTTTTCATTCATTCACTCGTTCATCTAAACAGCTTTTTTTTTTCACATGCTTTTGACTGCAAAGAGAAACAGACCTATGAGAATAGCCCAGCGATAAAAGATCCTTGGAGTGCATTTCCCATGACCGTGTTCGGTACGGTCAGGGGATTAACTTGTTATGCAGAGCTTAATGCCCAAGTCGTTTGGTGGTTAATCCCATCGCCGACTGATGAAAGGAAGCAGGGTCCCGGTGGGACTGACTGAGGTCAGCACAGCAGTGAGGGGACAGTGAAAGGACCATGAAGGCCTATACCTTTCAGATTGATTAACCTCTGAGGAAGTTGGCATTGTCCACAGTTTTTCCCCTCAAGACTGAATGAGCAGTGTTGATTAACCTCTGAGGAAGATGGCAATGTCCACAGTTTTTCCCCTCAAGACAGAATGGGCAGTGTTGATTAACCTCTGAGGAAGATGACAATGTCCACAGTTTTTCCCCTCAAGACAGAATGGGCAGTGTTGATTAACCTCTGAGGAAGTTGGTAATATCCACAGTTTTTCCCCTCAAGACAGAATGAGCAGTTCTGATCGACCTCAGAGGAAGTTGGCAATAGCCGAGTGGTTAAAGCGTTAGACTTTCAATATGAGGGTGCCGGGATTGAGTTTTGGTAACGGCGCCTGGCGGGTAAAGGGTGGAGATTTTTCCGATCTCCCAGGTCAACATATTGCAGAACTGTTTGTGCCTGAACCCCCTTCGTGTGTATACGCAAGCTGATGATCAAATACGCTTGTTGAAGATCCTGTAATCCATGTCGGTGTTCGGTGGGTAAAGGAAACAAGAACACACACAGCATGCAAAACTCCGAAAACGGAGTATGGCTGCTTACATGGCGGGGTATGTAAACAAAACGGTCATACACATAAAATGTTGCATGTCTCTGTGAGTATATGTGTGCGGGATTGAAACCTGATTGAATGACACAGGAAACGAATGATGAGCGGCCAAATGGCAGCCGTCAGTCAGCTCTGTCCAGACAGGCAGCCTGTCCTTCAAATGACCCCATATTTGTAAAGCGCTTAGAGCGTGGTCTCCGACCTTGGATAGGCACTATATACGTATCCATAGCATATCAATATTTCCACACTTTTTCCCCTCAAGACGGACTGAGCAGTGTTCTCAACAAGACGTGGACGTTCACTCGGCCAGACTCGCAGAGCAGTGGAGGGGAAGGTAATGTGGATATGAGCAGTGTTCTCAACAAGACGTGGACGTTCACTCGGCCAGACTCACAGAGCAGTGGAGGGGAAGGCATGTGGATATGAGCAGTGTTCTCAACAAGACGTGGACGTTCACTCGGCCAGACTCAGAGCAGTGGAGGGGAAGGCATGTGGATATCGCCAGGAAGTCAGTGAAGGAGGAAGGTGGCAGAATGGTTAAGACGCGTGTCTGCCATTGAAGTATCAGTGAGTGTCCAGGTTCCATTCCCGTTATCAGACACCCTTTCCCCAAGCTTGACTGGAAAATCAAGCTGTGTGTCTGGTCATTGGGAGGAGACGATAAAGCGAGGCCCTGTGTCTGGTCATTGGGAGGAGACGATAAAGCGATGCCCCATGTGTCTGGTCATTGGGAGGAGACGATAAAGCGAGGCTGGTCATTGGGAGGAGACGATAAAGCGAGGCCCTGTGTGTCTGGTCACTGGGAGGAGACGATAAAGCGAGGCCCCGTGTGCTGGTCATTGGGAGGAGACGATAAAGCGAGGCCCCGTGTGTCTGGTCATTGGGAGGAGACGATAAAGCGAGGCCCTGTGTCTGGTCATTGGGAGGAGACGATAAAGCGAGGCCCCGTGTGTCTGGTCATTGGGAGGAGACGATAAAGCGAGGCTCCGTGTGCTGGTCATTGGGAGGAGACGATAAAGCGAGGCCCTGTGTGCTGGTCATTGAGAGGAGACGATAAAGCGAGGCCCTGTGTCTGGTCATTGGGAGGAGACGATAAAGCGAGGCCCTGTGTGTCTGGTCATTGGGAGGAGACGATAAAGCGAGGCCCTGTGTGTCTGGTCATTGGGAGGAGACGATAAAGCGAGGCCATGTGTGCTGGTCATTGGGAGGAGATGATAAAGCGAGGCCATGTGTGTCTGGTCATTGGGAAGAGACGATAAAGCGAGGCCCCGTGTGTCTGGTCATTGGGAGGAGACGATAAAGCGAGGCCCTGTGTGCTGGTCATTGAGAGGAGACGATAAAGCGAGGCCCTGTGTCTGGTCATTGGGAGGAGACGATAAAGCGAGGCCCTGTGTGCTGGTCATTGGGAGGAGACGATAAAGCGAGGCCCCGTGTGTCGGGTCATTGGGAGGAGACGATAAAGCGAGGCCCTGTGTCTGGTCATTGGGAGGAGACGATAAAGCGAGGCCCTGTGTCTGGTCATTGGGAGGAGACGATAAAGCGAGGCCCTGTGTCTGGTCATTGGGAGGAGACGATAGAGGAGACGATAAAGCGAGGCCCTGTGTCTGGTCATTGGGAGGAGACGATAAAGCGAGGCCCTGTGTCTGGTCATTGGGAGGAGACGATAGAGGAGACGATAAAGCGAGGCCCTGTGTCTGGTCATTGGGAGGAGACGATAAAGCGAGGCCCCGTGTGTCTGGTCATTGGGAGGAGACGATAAAGCGAGGCCCCGTGTGTCTGGTCATTGGGAGGAGACGATAAAGCGAGGCCCCGTGTGCTGGTCATTGGGAGGAGACGATAAAGCGAGGCCCCGTGTGTCTGGTCATTGGGAGGAGACGATAAAGCGAGGCCCCGTGTGTCTGGTCATTGGGAGGAGACGATAAAGCGAGGCCCTGTGTGCGGGTCGCTCTGGAAAAGAACTCACCGTAACAGAATGGTTGTCTCCTGGCAAGACTCTGCAGAAGGAATCCACTCTGATAGAAACACACACACACACACTCTGATAGAAACACACACACACACACACACACACACACACACACACACACACACACACACGCACGCACGCACGCACTCACTCACTCACTCACTCACTCACTCACTCGCTCTAACTTCAATCATTTCGACGTGTCTTATTGCACTGTGGTGTATTGGTGTATTATTCAAGCTATTCTGGTTGGCAGGGGAAAAGCGCGATATAAATGACAGTTTTGTATTATTGCTTTGAAGTCAGGGTTAGGGAGAGCTAACATGTCGATATTGTGCTCTTGTTCTTGTATGCCAGGGAGTTGTTTTTTTTTTGTTGTTGTTTTTTGTTGTTGTTTTTTTTGTGGGGGAGGGGGGCTGGGGAGGGGCTTACATGAGGACTGAATGGACTTTCCTTCAAACCAGTGGAGGGCGAGTGTGTGTGTGTGTGTGTGTGTGTGTGTGAGTTATTGGTTAGTTTACTTGTTTACTTGTTTAACTTGGTTAGTTTTTCTGTGCCTCCCTCTCTGCCCCCCCCCCCACCCCCCTCCTCATCTCGCTCGCCCCCCTTACCCCCCCCCCCCCCCCAAACACACCCCTCCTCTCTCTCTTTGTCTCCGTTTTTGTGCTGTTTCTGTATCTGCCACAGACCTGATTGACGGAGAGAGTGTGTGACGTACGATCATTTGTTTGTTTCTTTTATCTCCTCGTTCCCAATATCAGTGTCCCACTATCTTGACTCTTCACCCCCCCCCCCCTTTTTTTTAAAAAAAATAACTCTACGTTTCCCACCCAAAATCTTTACTTAACACCTTGACTGCCGAACCAGGTTGAAATAAGACCAGGTGTGAAGGCCTTTCCTACATTTAGCGATCTTGTCAATGATAGCATTGGTTTTTTGGGTTTTTGTTCCCGAACAAATGTCCCAAGAGGAAGTTCAAAATATACAGTGGTGACCGACCTCAGTTTTAGTTCAGTGACTGCCCGGTAAAAATCAACCATGATTTCTTATTTTAATTCCGAACCTTTTGAGGCGCCGAAGAAAGTACAGGCGCTGTTGTGCTTTCTTAACATTTTTTTCTCCGTATTTTTCTCCCATTTCAGATCGTTGGAAATGATCAGTCCGAGAAATTTAAAGTTGCTGATGATTTCCACTTGCTTGTCTTAAATGGCAAGTGGTAATGAGTCAGATATATATATATATATATATATATATATATATATATATATATATATATATATGTGTGTGTGTGTGTGTGTGTGTGTGTGTGTGTGTGTGTGCACGCCACACCACATCTGCTAAGCAGATGTCTGACCAGCTGTACAATCCAACGCGTTAGTTAGGCCTGGAGTGCATGCTTATTTCATACTTGTATACATATCACTCAGTATCAGAGTGGATTTCTAAAACAGAGTTTTGTCAGAGGACAACGTGATGTCCATCGTGGTTCTTTTTGCAGTGCGCCAGGTGCATGCTACACACAGGACCTGTCAGAGGACAACGTGATGTCCATCGTGGTTCTTTTTGCAGTGCGCCAGGTGCATGCTACACACAGGACCTGTCAGAGGACAACGTGATGTCCATCGTGGTTCTTTTTGCAGTGCGCCAGGTGCATGCTACACACAGGACCTCGGGTTTTCGTCTCATCCCAAGGACTAGACGCTCTCAGTTTGATTTTTTTTTTTTTAGTCAAACGTGGGATAGAAAGTCGAGAGCGGGATTCGAACACAGACCC
>NC_134881.1:55571522-55576522 GCF_041734735.1 Babylonia areolata | reverse complement strand
AACTAGTTCCTCCAAACTAACAGAAAAAAAAAACACGAAGAAGAAATAAAAGAAAAGCAATCGCTGCTAAGTTTTGCGTTATGAGTACACACACACACACACACACACACACACACACACACACACACATGGAATTCATATTAATCACCCACACCCAGCTTCGTCCGACCTGCCCTTCTCTCTCTCTCTTAGAATTTATTATTATTATTATTATTATTATTCCTTGAATAGAAAACGTTTTGAATTATCTCAATAGGGAGTCATTTACACTTTTGTCTTTTGTGACGGACTGAGAATCTCAAACTGGGAGGCCAGATTACTCTGGCTCTTTGTTCTGCAGCCCTGGGGGGCAAGTTAGCCTCGGGGAACCATGCCAACGCTGACTGTCCTGGAACCTCTTAGCCTGAGAGAGTGGAGACGTAACTTGGACAACACATTCTCAGCTGTAATCAAATCGTAGCGCAATCAGTTGGGACAGCAAAAGATTTCGTGCTATTGACTACTTGTTGTGTGTTAGTGTAAGGGCAAAACTGAAGTTGTTTGTTTCAGTTTCAAAGCGGTGTCAAAACGTGCAGGCTTATCCATATACGCTGCACCACGTCCTCTTAAAACACACACACAGAAGGAAAAAACAAACCCGGTGCAGATGCCTGACCCACGCTAAAACCCAGCGCGTTGGTTAGGCTTTGAGCGCCGAGCCCAGATTTGGCATTGATTAGGAAATTACGTGTGATCGGAACGCGCACGCATGTGTGTGTGTGTGTGTGTGTGTGTGTGTGTGTGTGTAGGTCTGTGTGCGTGTCTGTGTGTGTGTGTCTCGC
This sequence comes from Babylonia areolata, assembly GCF_041734735.1. Taxonomy (NCBI): domain Eukaryota; kingdom Metazoa; phylum Mollusca; class Gastropoda; order Neogastropoda; family Buccinidae; genus Babylonia; species Babylonia areolata. The sequence goes on along the minus strand of NC_134881.1, from coordinate 55,575,701 downwards.
TTCATCGCACTGACGATAACATGGGCAGACAATCAATAATGGAGTAATAATTGATTCACCCCCCTCGATGTCAGTTGGGAAATTACTCTGACTGCAAACGGCAAGTCCGGGTAGCCTGATCAGGGTACACACGCAAACAACAACAACAACAACAACAAAACAACAACAGCAACAACAACAACAACAACAACAACACACACACACACACACACACACACACACACACACACACACACACACACACACACACATTCTTTAATGAAGTTTAAAAAACTGTCCTGCATTCAGATTCGAACCAGTAGTGTCGAACAACTGACGCTTTATATTCCAAAAGCTTTATATCAATGCAAAAGAAAACGCCGTCAACTGACCAAAACAATCGTTAAACTATAATCATTTAATCAAGAAACGGATAAGCTCCCAATTTGGCCTCCAACCAGGAAGACACTTGCTCTCTCCTGTGAGTTGAATTCGAGTTCATTCAGTTAAGAATTGTGCCCATGCGTAGCGGTGAAGTGATTATGGAGCGCGTGATGATCGGATTGGAATGACCTGTTAGCTGCAGCTCGTCACGGTCCAGATGCTCTCTTGCTGTGGTTTTGTCCACAAAAAAGAGGGGAAAAACAGAAAAAAAAGAAAAAAGAAATGCTGTGCACTCCCGCTACTTTGGTGATTAGTTAGGACTGGTTCTTCTCTCTGGACATGGCTCCACAGTTGACGGCCGTCCCTTCCCCAGACCGTTCCTTCAAGGCATGGGTTTCTTTCTGGAAAAACATGTTCCCACTGTGATTGCCAGAACGGCAATAGGAGGCAACTGCTGTCCCGACTGTCTGGGCTAGATTTAGATTTGGATTATTGTGGAGAGTGTATTGCCCAAGTTACACCCCACCTTTCTCGGCCAAGAGGGTTTTAGGACAGTCGGCGTTGGGATGGCCCCCCCAAGAATGCGGCACTTAGAACCAGCCCAAATTTGCCTCCTGGTTTGAGAGTTATAGTCCTTCACACAAAAGACTAAGCTGTAAAACGAATTCCCCATTTCAGTGGAAAAACAATTGATCATACAGCTTTTTTTTTTTTTTTGCTGTTGGTCCACCCGTAAGCTGAAGTCCGACTCTCCGAGCGTTCAGCCAGCACGTTTTCTGGAGGTAGCACTGGGGGAACCATTGATTTCTGAACCCACTGGATAGTGACTGGTGTGTCGGCCAAGGCACCGGGCGGATGACAGTACTCAGTTAAGGGGTAGAGGAATTACTGGTGGTGGGGTGACCGCTACAGCCCTTAATTATTAACTTGTCTGGCCACCTTGACGTGCGTGTGTGTCAGTGGTCGCAAGGTGATTGACTTTACGTGTGTCTACACGGTTCACGAAAAGTTAAGCACCTCTTGGGACCTTGCACACTTTCTTTCTTGAAATAACGCTGACTGACTGTATGAATGTGTACACGGTTCACGAAAAGTTAAGCACCTCTCGGGACCTCGCACACTTTTTAGGCAAAACGGGAATGACGAGGTAGGCAAAACGGGAATGGCGAGTAGGCAAAACGGGAATGACGGGGTAGGCAAAACGGGAATGACGGGTAGGCAAAACGGGATGCCTACGGGAATGACGGGTAGGCGAAACGGGAATGGCAGGTAGGCAAAACGGGAATGACGGATAGGCAAAACGGGAGTGGCGGGTAGGCGAAACGGGACAAAGACGACACCCGAGGGTGGGTGCACGATCAAAGTGTACCCGAAAGGAGATCAGGCAGATTGTACCTGCACCATGTGTTGGATTATTGAGGGTTCTTCTCTCCTTCATCCTTCAACCCGCCACTTGAAGGGGGGGGGGATTGTTGGTTTTTTTTTGTCTTCTTTCGCTTTTGTTTGTTTTTTTGTTGTTGTTGTTTAAATATAAGTTGAATACTCATTGTTTCGGCAAGTTCGCTGTAGTTGTTATTCGAAATGGTGGTAGTGGCGATTTATTCATTTATTTATTTACCCCCGAAAACGGAGTATGGCTGCCTACATGGCGGGATAAAAACGTAGGAGTGAACGCTGGGAGTTGCAGCCCACGAACAAAGAAGAAGAAGATATATTCATTTATTTATCTATCTTTTTATGTATTCACCTATTTGTTTATCCATTTATCTATTTCATTCATTTGATTGTTTATTCATTTGTTTTTTTCCTTTTTTCTTCGTAAAGAGTTTACTTGTTTATTCATTTGTTTTTTCCTTTTTTCTTCGTAGAGTTTACTTTGCTGACACAGCTAAATCCATGTTCAGAGTCTTTAAAGAAGTGTATAATTTTGACTTGATGTTGTCTGCTAAGAAAAAAAGCAACAAAAAAACCCCCCAAACAAAACAAGACAAACAAACAAAAAAACAATTCCCTCCACCCCCACCACCTCGCCCACCACTGCCTCCCATCCCCACACACTTCCCTCCACCCCACCACTCCTCCCATACCCACACAATTCCCTCCACCCCACCACTGCCTCCCATACCCACACACTTCCCTCCACCCCACCACTGCCTCCCATACCCACACACTTCCCTCCACCCCACCACTGCCTCCCATCCCCACACACTTCCCTCCACCCCACCACTGCCTCCCATACCCACACACTTCCCTCCACCCCACCACTGCCTCCCATCCCCACACACTTCCCTCCACCCCACCACTGCCTCCCATACCCACACACTTCCCTCCACCCCACCACTGCCTCCCATACCCACACACTTCCCTCCACCCCACCACTGCCTCCCATCCCCACACACTTCCCTCCACCCCACCACTGCCTCCCATCCCCACACACTTCCCTCCACCCCACCACTGCCTCCCATACCCACACACTTCCCTCCACCCAACCACTGCCTCCCATCCCCACACACTTCCCTCCACCCCACCACTGCCTCCCATCCCCACACACTTCCCTCCACCCCACCACTGCCTCCCATACCCACACACTTCCCTCCACCCCACCACTGCCTCCCATACCCACACACTTCCCTCTACCCCACCACTGCCTTCCATACCCACACACTTCCCTCTACCCCACCACTGCCTTCCATACCCACACACTTCCCTCTACCCCACCACTGCCTCCCATCCCCACACACTTCCCTCTACCCCACCACTGCCTTCCATACCCACACACTTCCCCCCACCCCACCACTCCTCCCATACGCACACACTTCCCTCTACCCCACCACTGCCTTCCATACCCACACACTTCCCTCTACCCCACCACTGCCTCCCATACCCACACACTTCCCCCCACCCCACCACTCCTCCCATACCCACACAATTCCCTCTACCCCACCACTGCCTTCCATACCCACACACTTCCCTCTACCCCACCACTGCCTCCCATACCCACACACTTCCCCCCACCCCACCACTCCTCCCATACCCACACAATTCCCTCTACCCCACCACTGCCTTCCATACCCACACAATTCCCTCCACCCCACCACTCCTCCCATACGCACACACTTCCCTCTACCCCACCACTGCCTCCCATACCCACACACTTCCCTCCACCCCACCACTGCCTCCCATACCCACACACTTCCCCCCACCCCACCACTCCTCCCATACCCACACAATTCCCTCCACCCCACCACACCCCACCACTGCCTCCCATATCCACACACTTCCCTCCACCCCACCACTGCCTTCCATACCCACACACTTCCCTCCACCCCACCACTCCTCCCATACCCACACACTTCCCTCCACCCCACCACTGCCTTCCATACCCACACACTTCCCTCCACCCCACCACTGCCTTCCATACCCACACAATTCCCTCCACCCCACCACTGCCTCCCATACCCACACAATTCCCTCCACCCCACCACTGCCTTCCATACCCACACACTTCCCTCCACCCCACCACTGCCTCCCATACCCACACACTTCCCTCCACCCCACCACTGCCTCCCATACCCACACACTTCCCTCCACCCCACCACTGCCTCCCATACCCACACACTTCCCTCCACCCCACCACTGCCTCCCATACCCACACACTTCCCTCCACCCCACCACTGCCTCCCATACCCACACACTTCCCTCTACCCCACCACTGCCTCCCATACCCACACAATTCCCTCCACCCCACCACTGCCTCCCATACCCACACAATTCCCTCCACCCCACCACTCCTCCCATACCCACACAATTCCCTCC
>NC_134881.1:55556522-55566522 GCF_041734735.1 Babylonia areolata | reverse complement strand
TTTCTTTCTTCCTTTCTTTCCTTTTCTTTCTTCCTTCTTTCTTTTTCTTCTTTTTCTTTCTTCCTTTCTTTCTTTCTTTCTTTCTTTCTTTCTTTCTTTCTTTCTTTCTTTTTCTTTCTTTCCTTCTTTCTTACTTCCTTGCTTTTCGTTTCTCCTTTTTTTGAGATGTTCTTTCATTAGGCGTTAAACTCTTTTTGAAGGCAGTGTAATGGTAGACTGTGGTTCCGTGACGGCACAGTGTGCTTTTTATGTGTACGCATGTACTTGATTGATAAGTGGTTAAGGTTGCCAGGTTCAGTTCAAATCGGGATTTTTTGGTTTTTTATTCAGAGGTGTTGTTTGTTCGTTATAAGTGGGTTGAGTTTGTGCGTGATTTGTTTATGTACGTGTGTATATGTGTTTTTTGTTTTGTTTTGTGTGTGTGTGTGTGTGTGTGTGTGTGCGTGTGTGTGTGTGCGTGTGTGTGTGTGTGTGTGTGTGTGTGTGTGTGTGTGCGTGTGTGTGTGTGTCCCTCAAAATCGTAAATAGTTTTAATAGTTTTTTTCTGACTTATCCCACTGCCATTTTCATTCATCGCAATTAAGTTCGTCTATTTGCCGTTACCACTCCTCCACAAATACAACAGGAAAAAGAAAGAAAAAACAAGTCGGCACCATACCACACACACACACACACGCACACGCACACACACACACGCACGCACGCACGCAAACACACACACACACACACACACACACACACGCGCGCGCGCGCGCGCGCCAGTGTACTTGAGGAGCAGGCGGCTTTTACCACTCAACTGACTGTTGACCCGTTGCCTTGACGATAGCCCCCCAGCCCCCTTACCACACCACTTCCCCGCCTTTCCCCATACCCCACTTTTTCCACTTCGGCTTCTTACTCTGTCTGTCTGTCTCTGTCTGTCTGTCTGTCGGTTTATCTCTCTTTCTCTTTTTGTGCCTCTGTCTGTCTCTTCTCTGTCTCTTCTCTGTATGTCTGTCTTGTCTCTGTCTCTTTCTATCTCTGCCTGCTTCTCTCTCTCTCTCTCTCTCTCTCTCTCTCGTGTGTGTGTGTGTGTGTGTGTGTGTGTGTGTGTGTGTGTAGTTGCGACCCTACTGAGGGCGCGGACTGAATGTAAGCACACGGGTGCTTATCTATTATCCTCGGAAATAAAGAATATGTTTGCTTTTTTTTCCTCTTTTTTTTTCGTAGGTCATTCCTGGCTGCAGGGTACCACAGTCGCCTGAAATACAGCCGCGTGTCGATGTATTGATTGCTCTGTTCTTGTAGGTGTTTGTTTGTTTAACTGGGAATTAGAATGACAAAGTGACGGCCGCAATAGCCGAATGATTAAACCGTTGGACTTTCAAACTGAGGGTCCCGGGTTCGAATCTCGGTGACGACGCCTGGATGGGTAAAGGGTGGAGATTTTTCCGATCTTCCAGGTCAACATATGTGCAGACCTGCTAGTGCCTGAACCCCTTTCGCGTGTATACGCACGCAGAAGATCAAATACGCAGGTTAAAGATCCTGTTATTCATGTCAGCGTTCGGTGGGTTATGGAAACAGGAACACACCCAGCATGCACACCCCGGAAAGCGGAGTATGGCTGCCTACATGGCGGGGTAAAAACGGTCATACACGTAAAAGCCCACTCGTGTACATACGAGTGAAGGTGGGGGTTGCGGCCCACGGACGAAGAAGAAGTAGAATGATACAGCACGAGGTAACGGTTAGAATGATGGTATGTTCAGAAGTGATACTCGGAATATTGATTTGATTTATCTATGATAATTGGTATAACAACAGTTGAAAACGGTTTTTTTTAAAGTTCTATTTCATTATATTTTTTGTTTGCATGCTCGGAATTAATGACCTTTATCCGTGCTGTCAAAAATTGACATCGATCGTGAGAAACAAGCCTTTCTTTCTCATCAAGGAATCAAGTGATCTATATGTGGGGATGCGCTTTATGAGAACTACCTATTATTAGTAGCAGCATTGGTGCTGTTTATTTATTTATTTGTTTGTTTATTTATTTACTATTATTAGTATCATTATTAGTTGTAGTATTGTTAATATGATTAAGATTATGATTGTTTTGGTCATCGTCATCATCATCATCATCATCATAATCATTACTATCGTATAATATCATGAGAAATGCGGCGTTTATTATTATTATTATTATTATTACTATCATCATTATTATTAGTAGTAGTAGTAGTAGTAGTAGCAGTAGCAGCAGCAGTAGTAGTAGTAGTAGTAGCAGTAGTAGTAGTGGTAGTATAGTTATTAGTATTACTATTATTGTGATTATTAGGGAGGGTGTGCGGCCGCATTTCGTGTTGGACTTTTCGTCGCTGGCAGAGCGAGAAGTAGGTCATATGACGTCATGGGCAGCCCACCACCGTGACTGGCTTCACTGGCTTTGTTCGGACAACTCATCGGCAGACTTCAATAAATGGATCAGTTGGAATACGTGATGGCAGAGATATGACAAGAAACACGCTCAAAGTAAACATAGAAGACTAAACCAAATAATGGGTGTAATTATAGAACTAAATATATCTTGTAAACTTGCCTAACGTCATCGAAAATGTTCAAAATCCTTTCGTCAAAGCAGCGATTTCCGCGACGAAATTTTAGCCTTTCGTCGATACCCTTAAAGAAACTTTCAGTGCTGTTTGTACAGCGTCGTTTGGGAGTGCCAAGTTTGCGTTCCGTGCTGAATCCGTACTGCACACACACGTGTGAAAGAACCTTAATAAATCACGTTACTGCGCGCACACACTTGTCTCTATGAACTTCAAAGAAACCTTTGTAACAGCCCTGTCACAATGTTACACACACTTGTCTCTATGAACTTCAAAGAAACCTTTGTAACAACCCTGTCACAATGTTACACACACTTGTCTCTATGAACTTCAAAGAACCTGTGTAACAGTCCTGTCACAATGTTACACACTTGTCTCTATGAACTTCAAAGAAACCTTTGTAACAGTCCTGTCACAATGTTACACACACTTGTCTCTATGAACTTCAAAGAAACCTTTGTAACAACCCTGTCACAATGTTACACACATTTGTCTCTATGAACTTCAAAGAAACCTGTGTAACAGTCCTGTCACAATGTTACACACTTGTCTCTATGAACTTCAAAGAAACCTTTGTAACAGTCCTGTCACAATGTTACACACACTTGTCTCTATGAACTTCAAAGAAACCTTTGTAACAACCCTGTCACAATGTTACACACACTTGTCTCTATGAACTTCAAAGAAACCTTTGTAACAACCCTGCCACAATGTTACACACACTTGTCTCTATGAACTTCAAAGAAACCTGACAGCTCTGTCACAATGTTACACACACTTGTCTCTATGAACTTCAAAGAAACCTTTGTGACAACCCTGTCACAATGTTAAACACACTTGTCTCTATGAACTTCAAAGAAACCTTTGTAACAACCCTGTCACAATGTTACACACACTTGTCTCTATGAACTTCAAAGAAACCTTTGTAACAGCCCTGTCACAATGTTACACACACTTGTCTCTATGAACTTCAAAGAAACCTTTGTAACAGCCCTGTCACAATGTTACACACACTTGTCTCTATGAACTTCAAAGAAACCTGTGTAACAGCCCTGTCACAATGTTACACACACTTGTCTCTATGAACTTCAAAGAAACCTGTGTAACAGCCCTGTCACAATGTTACACACACTTGTCTCTATGAACTTCAAAGAAACCTGACAGCTCTGTCACAATGTTACACACACTTGTCTCTATGAACTTCAAAGAAACCTGTGTAACAGCCCTGTCACAATGTTACACACACTTGTCTCTATGAACTTCAAAGAAACCTGACAGCTCTGTCACAATGTTACACACACTTGTCTCTGTGAACTTCAAAGAAACCTTTGTAACAACCCTGTCACAATGTTACACACACTTGTCTCTATGAACTTCAAAGAAACCTTTGTAACAGCCCTGTCACAATGTTACACACACTTGTCTCTATGAACTTCAAAGAAACCTTTGTAACAGCCCTGTCACAATGTTACACACACTTGTCTCTATGAACTTCAAAGAAACCTGTGTAACAGCCCTGTCACAATGTTACACACACTTGTCTCTATGAACTTCAGATAAACCTGTGTAACAGCCCTGTCACAATGTTACACACACTTGTCTCTATGAACTTCAAAGAAACCTGTGTAACAACCCTGTCACAATGTTACACACACTTGTCTCTATGAACTTCAAAGAAACCTGTGTAACAGCTCTGTCACAATGTTACACACACTTGTCTCTATGAACTTCAAAGAAACCTGTGTAACAACCCTGTCACAATGTTACACACACTTGTCTCTATGAACTTCAAAGAACCTGTGTAACAGTCCTGTCACAATGTTACACACACTTGTCTCTATGAACTTCAAAGAAACCTTTGTAACAGTCCTGTCACAATGTTACACACACTTGTCTCTATGAACTTCAAAGAAACCTTTGTAACAGCCCTGTCACAATGTTACACACACTTGTCTCTATGAACTTCAAAGAAACCTGTGTAACAGCCCTGTCACAATGTTACACACACACTCTGTCAGGTCGATAACATTGTGAAGCAGACGCGCGCGTGTGTATATATATATATATATGTGTGTGTGTGTGTGTGTGTGTGTGTGTGTGTGTGTGTGTAACAGCAGTCACACGCCAAAACCGGGGTGGCGAGGGAATCGAATCCACTGGAGCCAGTGTTGACCAGCAGATTGCCTTGTTATAAAACACTTGTTTGCGTTTCGCCGTAATAAGGACTGCATGTATTACGGGTGGTGGTGGTGTTTAGGGGGCGGGAGAGAGAGGGGATGGGGGGTGGGGTGGTTAAGCTTGAAAGGTGCGACATGGAGTCATGGTCCCCATAGTGGCAGAGGTAGACATCAGGCCTGAAAGAACTGTCAGTCGGCTTGGCTTTTAGCAGGTAAAAAAAAAACCCAAAACAAAATATATATATATATATATATATATATATACAGAGAGAGAGAGAGAGAGTAAAAAGCCCCACCTTTTGTTATGCTAACAATAGCAAATGTGCATGTTTGTGTTGTAAAAAGGTTCCTTTACCCAGAATCGAAAGTTTCGATGTTGTGCAAAGGCTTGGTGTGTATACTGGTTAAAGAAACTAATATTGATTCCTTTAGGCTGAACTGTCGCAACATTTGCTTTTAATGTCAACAAACCATAAATGGAGGGAGGGAGGAGAGAGAGAGAGAGAGAGGGGGGGGGGATTTTCGGTTTCAGTTTCTCAATGAGGCGTTACTGCGTTCGGACAAATCCATACATGCTACACCACATCTGCTTGGCAGATGTCTTACTGCAGCATGACTCGTGGCGCTAGTCAGGCCTTGAGGGGTGCATGCAGATAATTGTTTGTGTTCCTTCCAGAGTGGGTTTATTCTGTTGAAGTGTACCACACGACAACACTTTTCTTGCCATGAGTTCTTTTTCACGGGATCTCGGTATATTGACTCACTTGTGTAAACAAAGTGAGTCTATGTTTTAACCCGGTGTTCGGTTGTGTGTGTGTGTCTGTGTCTCTGTCTGTGTCTGTGTGTCCGTGGTAAACTTTAACATTGACATTTTCTCTGGAAATACTTTGTCAGTTGACACCAAATTTGGCATAAAAATAGGAAAAATTCAGTTCTTTCCAGTCATCTTGTTTAAAACAATATTGCACCTCTGGGATGGGCACAAAAAACTAAAAAAGAAGCCTAATTATATGCAAACTGCATTTACTGTTATATTTATATTTTTTTGATTCTCTAAACTTGGCACTTTGACCTCTTACTCTGACACAACAACAAGAGGAGTCATTATTATCATTTTTTGTTCAAACAGGAACTTCTTTTGCTAAGCATGGAATTTTTATTTATTTTGCAAACGTTTTGGTGCAGATAGTAAAAAAGGGAAATTACTCTGTAATTAATGCTAGGGGACGTAATTTGTCACAAGTGAGTCTTGAAGGCCTTGCCTCTCTTGTTTTCTTATACGAATGACCGGACGCTGTGTTTGATTTTCCTAGTCAAACTTTGGAGAAAGGGCGAAAACGGGATTCGAACCCACACCCTCAGGGTCACGGTGTTGGCAGATAATCTTTTTGACCAACCTGCCACCTTTCTCCTCAGGAAACAGGGAGGGAGAGAGAAAGAGGGGGGTGGGGAGAGTGGGAGGGGGCGGGAGGGGGGCGGGGGGGTCCACATCGCACAACAAAAATTCGCATTGCTTCTGATAAATCATTTTATGTATGATCCTTCAAAGCCACGCAAGCGAAAGAGCGGACTTATAGATAATACGTGTCCGAAATATGTATACCTTGATATGGCGCGAGAAACACGATAAAATGATCGGTTACTGTTATTAATGTGTTCATAAAAAAGATAGCCTGGTGTTTGAATACTTTCGTGTATTTAAAAGAAACCCCCAAAAAACCTACATTGCTGTGTTGTTATCGATCCTGGCAAGTTCAGCTTACTGTTCTTTCCTAGGGTTCCACGGTATTTGTTCATATGGTGGTATTCTTGGTCGTGCGGTGGTGATGTGCAATCGATTGTACACTTTGTGTGACCTTTTTGCCTTCTCGTGTTTCGTTCTCTCTCTCTCTCTCTCTCTCTCTCTCTCTCTCTCTCTCTCTCTCTCTCTCTCTCTCTCTCTTCCACCACATAATGTGTCCATCTGGCCATATCCCTATCACCTGTCTCCATATTTACTTTTATGTCTCTTACATCTGTGTTTTAAATTATATCATTACTTTTCTGTGTTAATTTCACTCGAATCATGCATGTGTAGCATTCATGCTAGGGTTTTGTTGTTGTTGTTGTTTTTCCCTTGGTGTGTGTGTTTGCGTGCGTGCGTGCGTACGTGCGTGCGTGCGTGTGTGCGTGTGTGTGTGTGTGTGTGTGTGTGTGATACTCGCTTCCATTGCGTACAGGGGGTGGGGGGTCCTGGACGTCAGCTGTCTGTCGGGGAGGGAGGTCCGTCTGGTGTTCCAAGGTGATTCATGGCTGTCTGAAGGGAGGGCTGAAGTCTTCTAGCTGTTCTTCTGGTGTTCCAAGGTGATTCATGGCTGTCTGAAGGGAGGGCTGAAGTCTTCTAGTTTTTCTTCTGGTGTTCCGAGGTGATTCATGGCTGTCTGAAGGGAGGGCTGGAGTCTTCTAGCTGTTCTTCTGGTGTTCCGAGGTGATTCATGGCTGTCTGAAGGGAGGGGTGGAGTCTTCTAGCTGTTCTTCTGGCGTTCGAAGGTGATTCATGGCTGTCTGAAGGGAGGGATGAAGTCTTCTAGCTTTTCATCTGGTGTTCCGAGGTGATTCATGGCTGTCTGAAGGGAGGGCTGAAGTCTTCTAGTCTTTCTTCTGGTGTTCCAAGGTGATTCATGGCTGTCTGAAGGGAGGGGCTGAAGTCTTCTAGTCTTTCTTCTGGTGTTCCGAGGTGATTCATGGCTGTCTGAAGGGAGGGGTGGTCTTCTAGCTGTTCTTCTGGTGTTCCAATGTGGGTCATGGCTGTCTGAAGGGAGGGCTGAAGTCTTCTAGCTGTTCTTCTGGTGTTCCGAGGTGATTCATGGCTGTCTGAAGGGAGGGCTGAAGTCTTCTAGCTGTTCTTCTGGTGTTCCAAGGTGATTCATGGCTGTCTGAAGGGAGGGGTGGAGTCTTCTAGCTGTTCTTCTGGCGTTCCAAGGTGATTCATGGCTGTCTGAAGGGAGGGATGAAGTCTTCTAGCTGTTCATCTGGTGTTCCGAGGTGATTCATGGCTGTCTGAAGGGAGGGCTGAAGTCTTCTAGCTGTTCATCTGGTGTTCCAATGTGATTCATGGCTGTCTGAAGGGAGGGCTGAAGTCTTCTAGCTGTTCATCTGGTGTTCCAAGGTGAGTCCTGTCTGTCTGAAGGGAGGGGTGGAGTCTTCTAGCTGTTCTTCTGGTGTTCCAATGTGGGTCCTGTCTGAAGGGAGGGGTGGAGTCTTCTAGCTGTTCTTCTGGTGTTCCAATGTGGGTCCTGTCTGAAGGGAGGGGTGGAGTCTTCTAGCTGTTCATCTGGTGTTCCAATGTGATTCATGGCTGTCTGAAGGGAGGGCTGAAGTCTTCTAGCTGTTCTTCTGGTGTTCCAGTTTGAGTTGTGTTTGTCTGAACGGGGTAGGAGGGAGGAGGAGGGGGGGTCAATTCTTACAGCTGTTCTGCTTGTGTTCCGTGGAGGGGGTGGCGGTGGGAGGGGGTGGGGGGGAGGGAGGTGGGGGGGGGATGGTCCTAGAGCCTTTGAGTATTCCGTATCTCCCTTTCATACGTCATTGCCCTTATTTCTTCTTGCCTTTCCCTCTCTGTCTCTAGGTTGGACTGTCTCTGCGTATGTCTCTCTCTGTGTGTCTCTGTGTGTGTGTCTCTCTGTGTGTCTCTCTGTGTGTGTCTCTCTCTGTGTCTCTCTCTGTGTGTCCCTCTCTCTGTGTGTCTCTCTCTGTGTGTCCCTCTCTCTGTGTGTGTCTCTCTGCGTGTCTCTCTGTGTGTGTCTCACTGTGTATGTCTCTCTGTGTGTCTCTCTGTGTGTCTCTGTGTGTGTCTCTCTGCGTATGTCTCTCTGTGTGTCTCTCTGTGTGTCTCTGTGTGTGTCTCTCTGCGTATGTCTCTCTGTGTGTCTCTCTGTGTGTCTCTCTGTGTGTGTCTCACTGTGTGTGTCTCACTGTGTCTGTCTCTCTGTGTGTGTCTCTCTGTGTGTCTCTCTGTGTGTCTCTCTGTGTGTGTCTCTCTGTGTGTCTCTCTGTGTGTGTCTCTGTGTGTGTCTCTCTGTGTGTGTCTCTCTGTGTGTCTCTCTGTGTGTGTCTCTGTGTGTCTCACTGTGTCTGTCTCTCTGTGTGTGTCTCTCTGTGTGTGTCTCACTGTGTGTCTCTCTGTGTGTCTCACTGTGTCTGTCTCTCTGTGTGTGTCTCTCTGTGTGTCTCTCTGTGTGTGTCTCACTGTGTGTGTCTCACTGTGTGTCTCTCTGTGTGTGTCTCTCTGTGTGTGTCTCTCTGTGTGTGTCTCACTGTGTGTGTCTCACTGTGTCTGTCTCTCTGTGTGTGTCTCACTGTGTGTCTCTCTGTGTATGTCTCTCTGTGTGTGTCTCTCTGTGTGTCTCTCTGTGTATGTCTCTCTGTGTGTGTCTCTCTGTGTGTCTCTCTGTGTATGTCTCTCTGTGTGTGTCTCTCTGTGTGTCTCTCTGTGTGTGTCTCTCTGTGTGTGTCTCTCTGTGTGTGTCTCACTGTGTGTCTCTCTGTGTGTCTCTCTGTGTATGTCTCTCTGTGTATGTCTCTCTGTGTGTGTCTCTCTGTGTGTGTCTCACTGTGTATGTCTCTCTGTGTGTCTCTCTCTGTGTGTCTCTCTGTGTGTCTCTGTGTGTGTCTCTCTGTGTGTCTCTCTGTGTGTCTCTCTGTGTGTGTCTCTCTGTGTCTGTCTCTCTGTGTGTGTCTCTCTGCGTGTCTCTCTGCGTATGTCTCTCTGTGTGTCTCTCTGTGTGTCTCTCTGTGTGTCTCTGTGTGTGTCTCTCTGTGTGTCTCTCTGTGTGTCTCTCTGTGTGTGTCTCTCTGTGTGTCTCACTGTGTGTGTCTCTCTGTGTGTCTCTCTGTGTGTCTCTCTGTGTGTGTCTCTGTGTGTGTCTCTCTGTGTGTGTCTCTCTGTGTGTGTCTCACTGTGTGTGTCTCTCTGTGTGTGTCTCACTGTGTGTGTCTCACTGTGTGTGTCTCACTGTGTCTGTCTCTCTGTGTGTGTCTCTCTGTGTGTCTCACTGTGTCTGTCTCTCTGTGTGTGTCTCTCTGTGTGTCTCTCTGTGTGTGTCTCTGTGTGTGTCTCTTTGTGTGTCTCTCTTTCTGTGTGTCTCTGTGTGTGTCTCTGTGTGTGTCTCTCTTTCTGTGTGTCTCTCTGTGTGTCTCTCTGCGTCTGTCTCTCTGTGTGTGTCTCTGTGTGTGTCTCTCTGTGTGTGTCTC
>NC_134881.1:55549022-55551522 GCF_041734735.1 Babylonia areolata | reverse complement strand
CCAGAGAAAAAAAAACAACTTTTTTTTTCAAACGAATACTCATCACCGACTTGAAAAAAGCTGAAAGCGTTATGGCTTGGCCACAGAGTGGACCCTGGACAAGGACACCCTGCAAGGAGTGTGGGAACAGTGGTTCCGGCCGATGGTGGACCTCTTTGCGACAAGGTTCAGCAAGAGACTTCCCACTTACGTCTCTCCAGTCGCCGACCCAGAAGCATGGGCAGTGGACGCTCTCTCTCTAGACTGGAGCAGTCTGATTGCCTACGCGTTTCCTCCCTTTCCAATCCTGTCCAAGGTGATACGGAAAGCCAGGTTGGAACGCCCGCAGATGATCCTCATTGCGCCGAAATGGCCAGCCCAGCCCTGGTTTCCGGTCCTTCAGTCCCTGACACATGTTCCACCACTGGAACTGGAAACCAAACCTCATCTGCTGAGGCAGCCTCGTTCGGGCATTCCTCACTCCAATCCTCAAATGCTCCACCTGCACGCGTGGCTGCTGTGCGGGCGGATCTGTCAGCATCACCATTGAAGTCTTCCACCCCTCGGTCAGCCTCTGTGTCCGCCGCGCTGACCAAGGGGGGTGCCTCCTCCGACCTCCTCTCCATAGTCTCCAAAGCCAGGAGGGAGGGAACAGAGACTTTGTATGACTTTCGATGGAAGAAATGGCTGAGTTGGTGTACAGCTCAGAACATTCCCCCTACTAACCCTACGAGCATGCAGCTGGCCAACTTTTTGGCTCACTGCTCCTCGGTTCTCAACCTGTCTGCTAGTTCTGTGAGAGGGTACAGGTCTGCCATTTGTACCACTATCAAACAGCTAGGTGGTCCCGCTTTTGAAGCTGATTTCCTGCTCAGAGAAGTGGCTAGGGGCGCCTCTCTGAAGGAAGCTAGGAATCCCAGAAGAGTGCCCCTCTGGGACTTGTTCCTGGTGCTGGATTTCATTCGAAAACAGCCCTTTGAGCCATTGGGGACTATTCCTTTTGACCTGCTCACTCTCAAGACCACTTTCCTTCTGTTGCTGGCCACGGGCCGTCATAGAAGTGAGATTCATGGTCTTAGTGGTATGCCACAAGACCTAGCATTCCACAGAGATGGTTCCATCACCCTTCGTTTCCTTCCAGAGTTTCTGGCTAAGAACCAAGACCCCGAGGTCCCTTCCCCCTCTCTGAGGGTCAGACCTTTGTCGGATATTCTGGCACAAGATGATGAAGATAGGCATCTCTGCCCCGTTCGGTGCCTCAAATACTATTGCAATAGGTCTCACCATAGGCGTTCTTCTCAGAGGCGCCTTCTCATCTCCCTCAATGAGAATTACAAGAAAGATATCGCTGCAGGCACCATTTCCCGCTGGGTTTCCCAAGTCATTCGTAGAGCCTACTCTCATGCACACAGGATCTCAGTTGTCTTAATCCCAGAACACACGAAGTGCGGGCCATAGCTACTTCGGCTGCTTTCCAGCACACGGTATCACTGCAGCATGTCTTGGAGGCAGCCTTCTGGCGGTCGGAGAATCCCTTCATCAACTTCTACCTCCGGGATTTCCGTATGACCAGGGCTGACGGTTCCAAGGGGATTTCCTTTGTCGCGGCTAACACTGCCGTCTCAGTTTCAAGGGCTCCCCATACGAACCAGTAGGCGTTGCCCTCCTCCATTTGCTTTAAATTCTGCATCAGTTTGACATGGTACAGTATATGACACCAAAAGGAGGAGTTTGTATTATACTCCATGTTTGGTGTTTACATATACTTACCATGTCAAACTCGAATGCCCGCCCGTCCGTCCCCGCGTCTCCGCCGTGGTTCTCATGGGGCATTTTTGTTCATGGCCACGGAATGATTCAGCGCTTATAGCTGTTAGAGGCGTTTGATTGGCTGAGAGCGGGCCAGACTAAGAGGGGCGTCTTTTCACTGTTAGCCGCGCGAAATTTGGCCAAACAGAGCAAACCATAGGCCTAGTTTGCATCAGTTTGACATGGTAAGTATATGTAAACACCAAACATGGAGTATAATACAAACTCCTCCTATTAGTGTCAACTTTTGTGAAAAAGGAAGTTTTACAAAGATTTAAAAAAAATTGTGGGGAACAATAAAACTCAGAAAAAGAGAAGAAGAAAAAATCAACAATAACAACAAATGGGAAATATCAATTCGTACTGTCTTCTCGAATGCCGATATTCTATCTCTCACTGATTTTATCGCATTCACATAATATATACCATGTACATAAAATTCAGCGCACTGGTGCTTTTGAAGCCTTCATGTTCGACGTTCTTTTTCCGCCATTGCCGTATTTTGCCGCCATTGCCGTATTTTGCCGGGGCGTGACCAGGAGCGCGGCACTTTCCCCGCCTGTCACTCGTTATGGCCAGTTGTCACTCGTTATGGCCAGGTGTCACTCGTTATGGCCAGTTGTCACTCGTTATGGCCAGGTGTCACTCGTTATGGCCAGGTGTCACTCGTTATGGCCAGGTGTCAGGCACTTTCCCCGCCTGTCACACGTTA
>NC_134881.1:55531522-55536522 GCF_041734735.1 Babylonia areolata | reverse complement strand
CTGTATAGTATGTTACTGTATTGTATGGTATGCTACGGTGTGTATGGTATTCTATGGTATGGTGTGCTATGGTACTTACTGTACTATATTGTATTGTATGGCAAGGTAAATTATTGTATTGTATTGCATTGTGTTGTATCGTATTGTGTTGTATTGTATTGTGTTTTGTGTCCAGGTCATTTTCGGGCCGTGCCAAGGTGTTGTCCAGTCACAAGCTGACCGCGTCCCTCAAATCTCTCAACTATCTTGGTCGGCCCCCTTCCACAGGTAGGGGTGTGTGTGTGTGTGTGTGTATGTGTGTGTGCGCCTTGGTGGGCCCCCTTCCACAGGTGGGTCAGAAGGAAGGTGAAGGTGTTTGCCTGTGAGGGCGTGTGTTCAGTTCAGTGACTCAAGGAGGCGTCACAGTATGACACGACACGACACGACACGACACGACACGACACAATACAACGCAACATTGTAAATGACGTTTGTAAATGGTTATGGTAACAGACGTCAGATAGTTTTCTAGCTGGAGCGTCGGAGCTGTTGCATGTTGGGTAAATAAAATATATGAAAAGCATTACTTTGTGGGTCTTGAAAATTGTGCTTTTATTGTATTAATGATTGGGGTTTTATGACAGTTATGATTGTGTGTTTCGATTTCACTACAAGCGTTATTTGATTCTGTTCAGGCAGTGGATTTGTAAAGTGCCTGGGGACGTGTTCAGACAAGATGTGTTTATGTCAGAAAAGCCCGTGATGGCATATGAAAAGGTTATACATTTCATGTAACTAATGCAAATATTAAGGTAGTGTACTCTTTTTTTTTCCAACACTAGCCACACTAACTCTCCGGTTTTATGGCTTTTATGATTGTATAATTCTATTTCAACTCTAGTGTTATTAGATTCACTTTAAGCAGTGGATTTGTTAAATAAAATTAAAAAAAAAAGACAACTGACAAAGCATGCTAAATGTCGCTGCATCTCTTGACAAAGTACACATTGCTCCGTCTCAAACAGATCCCGGAGAAAGCGCTCGCAGCGGCGTTACCTCCCCTGATCCAGTTCTCTCCCATAGCCAGCTGTCCCACGTGCGGCGCACCAAGTCGGGCTACTGGAGCGGCACGGCGGACCTGGGTTCGGAACCCGGCAGGCGGCCAGGCTCCTCCCAGCACTATGGTTTGTGGCGACGGTCCAGCGCAGACAGGCATCAGGCCGCCACCCCGGACTCCATGTCTCTGGACGGGGGGGCTGCTGCCCAGGCAGGTCGGTTTCTTTAAGAATAAGAATAATAATGGTATTTATATAGCGCTGAATCTTGTGCACAGACAAATCAAAGCGCCTTCGCGCCAGTCATTCACACGCATGCATAAGTAGTGGAGTGATGGTCTAGAGGTAACGCGTCCGCATAGGAAGCGAGAGAATCTGAGCGGGCTGGTTCGAATCACGGCTCAGCCGCCGATATTTTCTCCCCCTCCACTAGACTTTGAGTGGTGGTCTGGACGCTAGTCGTTCGGATGAGACGATAAACCGAGGTCCCGTGTGCACTCCTGTGTGGAGTGATGGCCCAGAGGTAACGCGTCCGCCTTGAAAGCGAGAGAATCTGAGCGCACAGATTCGATTCACACCGGCAGTCGTCAGTATTTCCTGCCCCTCCACTGCAGGCAGAAAAAAAATACAAAAAAAGGTGGCGCTGTCAGTGTGGCGACGCGCTGTCCCAGGGGAGAGCAGCCATTTCACACAGAGAAATGTGTTGTGACAAAAGAGTAATACAAATACAAATCATTAAAGGTGTCCAGCTAACTATAATGCCCTTGTGTTTTCAGGGGATCGTGATTTGGGATCTCAGTCCATCTGTGTTCAACTGTCGTCGCCAATGGGTTTCGTGCTGGACGGCAGCGAGCGAGCTCCGATGGGGAGTGTGGTGGAGGAGGAGACCGAGGTGGACAGGACCAGCATGTCCTCGTCTCTGCAGCAGGAAGATGACATCCTTCTGCCCTCAGGTAAGCAGGGAGATGGTTTTGGGACTGTTAACCCTTTCACCACCAAGTTTCTGTGTGAAAATCCCCAGCGCCAACTATCTTAGATGTGATGCTCTCAGTCACAGGTTTCCGTTCATGTTAAAACAACACCATGGACTGGTTCACTTCAAACTGGGTCAGGGGGCAAAGGTTAGTCATTGTTCTGTTGGCGGGAAACTGGATGCAGCTGTCAAGCTTTGTTACACTGTGAAAAATGGTCCCATCAACATGACCCCTTGATGTCGACAAAAGTCGCCTGTGGCAGTGAAAGAGTTAACCTTTAATTTGAACAGCTCATGGACCGTGTGAACACTGTGTTCAGATCAGTGATCCACAGTGTAGTGTTTTATCTTTTGTCCCTGTTCCTGCCATCATCAGTTTATTCTGTCAAACCGAACGCAATGTCTCAAATTTCTTGATTTCAGCCCTCACAAAGATTACTGAAAATATACAGTCACCGTCTTTTGTCATGATTGTCTATGTCCTTGTTTGCTATTTTGCATGCATGTCTGTTATAAATCAAAACCAACTATGGTTAATTGGTACTTACTTGTTATGCTGTGTACATCTATTATTCACAAAATAAAAAAGACGGAAAAAAAACCACTACACCCCCTGCATCAGTTTCAGTTTCTCGAGGAGGCGTCACCGCGTTCATACAAATCCATATACGCTACACCCCGTCTGCCAGGCAGATGCCTGACCAGCAGCATAACCCAACACACTTAGTCAGGCCTTGAGTGCACGCATGTATATTTGTGTGCCTATCAGGGTTGATCTCTTCTTCAGGAGTTTTGCCAGAGGACGACACTTACGTTGCCATGGGTTCTTTTTCAGTGTGCCAAGCAGGTGCTGCACATGAGACCTCGGTTTATCATCTGACCCAAACGACTAGATGATCAGTTTGATGTTTGCAGATAAACTTGGGAGAAGGGGCGAGACTGGTAATGGATCACAGAACCCCATGAACACTGTATTGGTAGATGAACATCTTCATCATTCTGCTACTGGTAATGGATCACAGAACCCCATGAACACTGTATTGGTAGATGAACATCATCATTCTGCTACTGGTAATGGATCACAGAACCCCATGAACACTGTATTGGTAGATGAACATCTTCATCATTCTGCTTCCTCCACATGATCTGACACACTGATGACACAATGATGACACAATGACACACTGATGACACACCGATGACACACCGATGACACAATGATGACACACCGATGACACACCGATGACACAATGATGACACAATGATGACACACTGATGACACAATGATGGCACACTGATGACACACCGATGACACACTGATGACACAATGATGACACAATGACACACTGATGACACAATGATGGCACAATGATGATTGATGGATTCACCCTTTTTTGCCACTTGTTTTTTTTCTGGCGGCCTTGTATGTCACATTGTAGGTAGGTCACAATGGACTGTACTTATTGATACTTACAAGTTATTATTACGTGCATTTATTATTTAAAAAAATAAAAAAGGATGAAAAAAATCTACTTCATCCCTACATAACCAAAAAAATCTATCCCCCCCCCTCACTCTCTCTGTGTTTCAATATATATATATATATATATATATATATATATATATATATATATATATATATAAGAAATACAAATACAAATATAGATAGATAGATAAATAGATATATAGATGTAGACAATAACCTGAAGTAAACGCCGCAAAATGTAAAATCTAAAGAGAAAAACCACAGAAATCTTTGAGCTGCATGTCTTTAAAACTTGTAATTGAAATACAGCCAGTGTTCGCTATGGTACTGCCTCTTGGGGCAAGGGCACAGAACTAAAAGCTTAGCAGGCTGCTTAAACAGCATCCAGTGAGTACAAAAAAACAGGTGAAACTGGGCAGGTCAAGGAACATAGGATGCGTGCAAAGCAGGGTTCTGACCGCAGAACAAAACAATCACAGTCACACATGCACTATTCCAGAATTCACTCACCAACCTACGTACAGCCACCCATATCTCCAAATTCAACGCTCTTTCTGTTAACTTTGAAATAAACACGTTTTAAAAAAATACCAAACTTGGAGGAGTGTGGCAGAATGGTACAGACGCTCAGCTGCCATACAGAAAGGGTGTGGGTTCCAGTCCCGCTCTCGCCCTTTCTCTTACGTTCGACTGGGAAATGAAACTGAACGTCTAGTCATTCGGACGAGATGATAAAGCGAGGTCCCGTGTGCAGCACACACTTGGCGCACTGGAAAAGAACCCGTGGCAACAAAAGTGTCTTCTGGCAAAGTTAGGTAAAAAGAAATCCACTCTGATAGGCACACAATATATAAGCATGCACTCAAGGCCTGACAAGCGTGATGGGTTGTGCTGCTGTCAGGCATGTCTAACAGATGTGGTGTAGCGTGTATGAATTAGTCCGAACGCAGAGACGCCTCCTTGATAAAGTGAAAGTGAAGTTGAAACAAAGAAAAGAGAAAAGAGCCCATGGCGGGTTTCAGACGGAGAGGAGGTGGAGACGGAGGGGGAGCGGAGAGACTGGCCCAGCAACCAAGGGCAGGACCAAGGTCAAGGTCTGGTCAAACCTCTGCTGCCGCAGTACTCCGGTACGTGATGTGTTGCTGGTGCGTGTGTGTGTGTGTGCGTGTGTGTGTGTGTGTGTGTGTGTGTGTGTGCGTGTGTGTGTGTGCGTGCGTGTGTGTGTGCGCGCGCGCGCCTAGAGTTGACTTAATCAAGATTTTACGTCTTTTGAATATTATTATTAGTAGTAGTAGTAGTATTTT
Source organism: Babylonia areolata (assembly GCF_041734735.1). Lineage (NCBI taxonomy): Eukaryota > Metazoa > Mollusca > Gastropoda > Neogastropoda > Buccinidae > Babylonia > Babylonia areolata. The sequence goes on along the minus strand of NC_134881.1, from coordinate 55,531,725 downwards.
TATGTATTTATCTATCATTATTTATTTATTTATTTGTTTTATTTTATTTTATTTATATATTTTAATTTTTGTTATTTTTACTTCATTTTATTTTATTTTATTTTTATTATTATTGTTTATTTTAATTGTATTTTTATTTGATTTTTTATTGATTTTTTTCTCAAGGCCTGACTAAGCGCGTTGGGTTACGCTGCTGGTCAGGC